>NW_020885045.1:387182-390508 GCF_003945725.1 Corapipo altera
GGGACAGGGACAGGCAGGGCTGCCACCACGGGGACAGGGACAGGCAGCTGTGTGAGGGGTTGTTTTTCAGTGATCCCCTCCCTGCAGGCCAGCAGAGGCGTGTGGGCAGCCAGAGGGGTGATGTTCCTGTTCCTCTCCCTTGGCAGATGAAGATAATCCAGAGGGTGTCCCTGCAGCAGGCGGGGGAGCAGGATCTCGTCCAGATCTACCAGTACAAGATCCAGGACCGCAGTGTCACCTTTTTCGCGAGGGGGCTGTCGGCTGCAGTCCTGTGAGGCTGTGACAGCGTGGAGCGAGCCTGGGAATGCCAGTCCCTGCCTCCAGCCAGCCTGGCAGCTCCACCAGCACCTTCCAGGAGCAGCACAGCAATCTGACCCGGGAGGGAGCCTCAGACACACCTGGGAGCGGTGCCAGCACAGGGATCAGCCTGCCCGGGGCTGCCACATCCCTTTGTCCTCCCACCCGGTTCCCAATGGGCTCAGGCCAAGAAGAGGAGCAAGAACGTGCAGGAATGGCCCTCGGAGCCTGTGAACACGGGCGGGGGATGCCCCATGGGCCGGGTGTGCCTCACCCGTTCCGGTGTGTGCCAGGCGCCGGGGGAGCGCTGGCACGGCAGAGATGACACAGCGGGTGGGGCAGGGATGGTCTGGCAGCCTCTGCAATGCTCTCCCTGTCCCAGCTCTGGCTGGGGGAGAGCTGCTCAACTCCAGCCTCCACACAGGGTAAATCCACAGCTCGTGTGCAGCCCTCACACTGCAGTGGGACCTGGATGTTGCCTTCACTGGCTGATCCCTTGTGCTTCCCAAGCTCGTCCTTGGCTTTGGGGTCGGATAAACCCCTGTCCATGAGCCTCTGTCTCAGCCACTGCTTCCCCATCCCAAATCCTGGCCAGCAGTTACGTGACCTGCCTGTACTGAAGCATTTTTTTTGGATAATAATCCCTAATTTTAATGAGATAAAGGTACAGTGATGAAGTAACCACGGATTTCTGTGTGGGAACCACTCCCCACCAGCTCCTTGGCAGAGGGCAGGAATGGGCATCTCCCAAGCCTGGATGAGGAGAGGGCTGTGGGTCCCCTCCCTCCTCATGGCCGGGAGGGCAATCCTGGGAGCAGGGCTCAGGCCTGGAGTCTCCTGGCAGATGCTCAGCTGGGATCTCCCATTTGTCCTGGGAGAGAAACAACATCCCACACACTTGTGAGAGACAGGTGCCCTGCCAGGTCCTTGCAGGTCCAGAGCTGGGTAACAGCTCCAGCAGTGGGACACATTCCTGCATTTTCCATGGAGACTCAGTGACCCGTCCTGCTGCAGGTTTGGGAATGGTCCCTTTGGCTTGAGTTTGGGAAGCCCTGGCTGAGGGATGGCAGTCCAGGGAGGCCAGGCAGGCTCCGAGGAACCGGGGAGGGCAACCAGGCCCTGCATGTGCTGTAGGATCTCATGTGCTGTGGGTCTGTCCGTGCTCTGCCATGGAAGTGGCAGTGCCAGGGCTGCTGCTGCCAGCCCAGCGTGGTGACAGGGCCCAGGGGACAGTCTGCAAAGGGAGGAGGAGGAGGAGACAGCCTGTGGTTCTTGGGGAAAGGAGCTGCTTAAAATACACCTGTAATGAGCATAGAATGGTACATAATTGGAGTAATATCCGTGTGATTACCCTTGGAGAGATCCCAAAACCTCCTGGCTCAAAGCTCTGCCTGCCTCCTGTGGAACTGGCAGGGTGGCCATGTGACATCACCGTGTGACATCACCGTGTGACATCACTGTGTGACATCACTGTGTGACATCACCGTGTGACATCACCGTGTGACATCACCGTGTGACATCACCGTGTGACATCACCGTGTGACATCACTGCTGGCCTTTGCCTGCTTTGTTCTGTGCTCACCCAGTGTCAGCATCCAGGAAACCAGGGCTGGGGAGCCTCAGCCTGGCCTCCATGTTCCCAGGATCTGAGCCCTTCGGGATGAGCTGCGGGATGAGCTGCTCTGCCTGCACCGTGATGGGGGGAGCTTGGCCAGGGAGATTCCTGCTGGAGCAGGGGTTGGTGCTGCTGAGGACTGAGCCCAGCATTCCCAGCATTCCCAGCATCCCTGCCCCTGTCCAGCAGTGGCCTTGGCCATCAGGACATGGAGGGGCAGCCCTGCTGCACCAAGGGCACGGCCAGGATCCAGCCGGGACCTCGCTCCGGAGCTGACACTGCGGGAGAGCAGCCAGGGAGCCGACATCGGGAACGGTGCCCTCGGTGCCAGGACGGGGTGGCCTTGCCCAGGGTCAGCCCCCAGCTGTGTGCTCAGGGCTGTGCGAGCCAGAGCTTGGGCAATGCCGGGGAATCCAGCGGGATCGGGTTCAGCTTTGTTCCCTCGGCCTCGGGGGGAGCAGCTGGGGCCTTGGGGAAAGGGCTGGTGGGACAGGGATGTGGGTCCTGGGAGAGGGGGGTGATGTGTTGGGAAGGGCTGCCAGCAGCAGGGACTGTGGGGAAGTGTCAGAGCCCGATGGCTGTTTTTGGGGGTGCTCAGCCCGTGGAGATGAAGGAGCAGAGCTTGTGTCTCCCAGCACTTCACCCCATGCCAGCAGTGTGCTGGCAGGACAGCGTGGGCATTCCGGGGGGAAGGGAAGATCCCTTGGCTCTGGGTACCACCTGCCCCTGGCCCTCGCAGGCTGCCCCCATCCGCTCCGTTCTCGGCGCTCCCCGTGCCTGTCCCGCTCCTGTTCCAGTATCTGAGTCACCTCTGGCCCCTGCACCGAGCCAGGGCTCCCGGTGCCAGGCCCTCCGCACAGATCCGCGCTCCCCCGCATGCTCCAGGGTTCCTGGTGCCACCTCTGCTCCCCATCCCCCGTTCCTGAGGCCTTCCAGCGCTCCTAGTGCAAGGTCATCTCTCCAGATCCCGTTCTCCCCCCCAGGGCTCCTGGTGCTCAATCCTCCCGTGCCCCCAGCGCCTGACCCGCACATCGCCGCGACTCGCGGGCGCACGGGCCGGCTCCGCTCTCCCCCGGCGTGCCCGGTTCTCCTCCGCTCCCACGGCCCTCCCTGTCCCCAGGACCCCCCTCCCGGCCTTGCCGTGTGTCCATCCCATCCCGTCCCGTCCCGTCCCATCCCATCTCGTCCCGGCTCCACGTGTTCCCGCCGCCCCCGCGCCGCTTCCGGGGGGCGTGGCCAAAGGCAGCGAAGCGCGGGGTATCAGCCGGAGGCGTGGCCATGCAAAGGAACGTCTCATCTGCATATGGGCGTGGCTATGGAAACCCGACTGTTATTGGCATGTGGGCGTGGTTATGCAAATAACCCCATATTGGGAGGGCGGGCCCGCTGGGGGCGTGGCCGGCGCGGTGTGGGC
>NW_020885045.1:395508-399719 GCF_003945725.1 Corapipo altera
CCCCTCAGGCCCCTCCGTGCCTCAGTTTCCCCCTCCCGGGGTCCGGGCGCGCTCCCCTCCCCGCTCCGTATTTTTAGGGATAACTGAAAAGGAATTTATTTGGGAAGATCTTTCCTGCAGGGTCAGGAGAAGGTGCTTGTTGGAAAAAAGGGTTAAAATGAGGGAAGATGTAAAGGGATTGATGGGAACGCGGAGTAAAATACTCCGGTTCTGGGGTACCGAAGGTGCGAGGCAAAGAGCGGGGAGGAGGGAAGGAGTTAAATCACCTGCTCTGCGGGGCCGGGATGAGGATTAAAAGGAGGGAATACCTGAAGGGAATGCTGGGAACACGGAGTGTTTCATCGCCCGGGGTTTGTGCCGAGCGCTCGGGAAGCGGGAGGATCCCGGGGGACTGGGCTCTGAGCCCCCAGCCCGGGTCCTGCCCCCGGGAGCGCCCCGGGCTCGGGGTCCGGTCCGGGCTCGGGAATCGACTTCCCCGGGCGAGTCCCAGCGAGAGCTTTTGGGTGGTTGTTAATACAAAGAACAAGGAGCTGTTTGGGTGCCGGGGTGACCGTGGGCTGTGTTGGGGAGAATCCCGAGGAAAGGACTCCGGAAGGATTCCGGAGTTTCCTGAGTGCACCATCCACGTGTTTGCCGGGATCGTGGAAAGACAAACCAAGTTTCTTTTCACGGAAGGGGCAGAGATGAGGCGTGAGCTCCCTCTGCGGAACCAGGACGGGGTGGTAGATTTGGGATTACACGGGGCTGTTGTGTAATGCAGAAAGGAGATTAGCTGGGATTGGGATGAGAGGAAAACACCCCGGGATGTTCCAGGAACGTCCCCCAGCCCAGCTCTGCTCCATTTCCAGGTACAGCCCTGAACTTGGCACAGGGCTGTTTGTTTTCCCGGTTGTGAGTCAAATATCACAACCCAAAAGGAGCAAAGAACAATCGGGGATTGTCTCAGGAGCACTAAAATAGTATTTTGAGTGTCAGGATCGTGGTGATGAATGAAGCTGTCAGGCTCTCGCTGAGTTACTCGGTGCTATTTTCAGGCAGGGGGTTGCTGGGCCTGTCTGGCGTCAGAGTTTGGATCACTGTGCACCAGAAAGTCCTGCTTTTTTTCCTCTCTGATGACCAAAGAGTTCAGAAAATAGAACGGGTGCAGCTGGAGGAGCAAAAATAGCTTTACCTGCCTGTAGTGGAACGCTGTGCCCGAGGAGGGCACGGGGAGGGGCAGCAGCACAGCAATTTCAGTGGATCCTGTGACCCAGGAATCCTTCCCAGGCCAGGGGGCTGCAGCACCTTCCTTCCCTTTTCCAAGAGACTTTCTCCAGCGAGCTGTGGCTGGAGGTGGAGGCACAATTCCCTGCCCTGGGAGCAAGGGGGGACTGATGGTGCTCGGCACGAGGGACTGAGGAGACTGAAAGTAGGTGCAGACTGAGCTTTCCAGGCATTCCTGGGCTCTGATGCCTGGGGTTATAATTCCTTTGAATCCCTCTCCCCCCCTTGTACAATGCCCCTTGCATTGAAGGAGCACTGAGCTGTTCTGTGGTGCTGCAGCCCCTGGGAGTGTTCCTGCTCACATCCCAGGTACCCAGACCAGGGAGGAACAGGGAGTGAAAGGTGCTTGGCTTGGAGGGAATCTTTCAATCCCTGCCTTCAGGTGAAGACACAGCCCCGGTGGCTCAGAACAGTTGTGGCCTTTTGGCATAACTGGGCTCCCCTGGGAAAAAATGAACTTCTCCTTCCAGGAAAAGAGTGGTTTTAGCTGGAGTGAGAGCACGGTGGGGAGGGGAGCAGCAGTGCAGTTCCTTGGGAAAATCTGAATTAATCTTGTGTGGAGCGTTGTGAGGAAGGGATAACAGTGGGTTTGTTTCCCAAAGACAATGTCCGAGTCAGACTGTGGGACTTGCTGCCTCACAGAGGGGTTTGGGGATCGTTTCTGTGTCGGGAAGAAAGAGCAGAGTGATTTCCTGAGCCTGGCTTCCTAATGGTGGTTATTAGAAAGGATAATATTTATTGTGTGATGCTGGAGATGCCAAGCGCTCCCTCTCGGGGCTGGGAGCCCTGGAAGTTGGTGTGTGCAGCCTTTCCTGGTGTTCCTGCCGTGACCCAGAGCCTGTGCAAAGCCAATCCCATGGAGATGTGTCACCTTACAGGTGCTGTGTCCCTCCTGCCTTCCCAGGCCACTTCCCAAGCCCCGAAGATCTGGGAGTGCAGAGTGTTTAACCGTGAAAACTGGGCTGTGTTGTGGTGGTGAGTGGCTGCTCCAGGAGGGGGAATCTCCAAGGGCTGTGTCGTGGTGGTCCCAGGCTGCTCCAAGGGCTTCCCAGGTGGACTTTGTCTGAAAAAGGCAGAGCTGGAGCTGGGCAGAACCATCCCGGTGCTGGCTGAACACATCAGCCCCCCTGCCCTGGGGTTGTTCAAACCCACGGGTCATTCCAGTCCCCCTTTGAGGAGCAGCAAGGCCACGTAAGGAGGATTAAGATAAAATTCAAACCTGACTCTCAGAGGGCACTGAGGGATACAGAGATTGTTCTGGGAGCTTCCTCCAGGACAATCACCCTCGGTTCCCTCTTCCTCCCTGTTTTGGGCTGCTGGGTGCCAGCAGGAACACTTCAAGAAGGTATTGGAGGAAAGAACAGAGGGGAAAACTTCGGCTGGCCTCCCCAAAACCAGAGTGTTCAGCATCTCTGGGCTCTTGGGGAGCAACTGGTGGTGGTGACAGGCCACGAAAGGGAAGAGCAGCTTTGCGAGCCGTCGTTGCAGGGAGGTATTTCTGTCTTGTGTGCTCAAAGTACGGGCTAAAAAAAACCTTCCAGGCTTCAGGAGGCGTCTCCTGAGCCACGGAACGTCGGGGGGGCTTTGCAGTCCTCAGGGGGAGCGAGCAGTGGGTGTGGGTGAGGGTGTGGGACACCGAGGATGGGGAAGAGCAGTCATGCTGAGATCCTGCAGCGGGCAGGGAATGGTTGGGCAGCCCCTGCCAGGGCGTGTGGAGCAGCCGGTGCTGCTTGGCCACGGGCACTTCCTTGGCAGGGGCAGTTGGCTCTTTCTAGGATAAGGTGTCAGGGCTGCTTCTGGCTGCACTCGTGGATCCAGTGAGATTTGATTTCTGTGCCAAAAAGCTGCTCAAGTAGGTGAGGCTGAAAAAACCCAGAGCCTCAGAAGGTGCCAGTCTGTGATGGATAAAAATGTGGTTAAATAAACCCACTCAGAGCAGCAGTAACACCCCCAGAAAGGGGTCTGGGTGTGCTGAGAGGGGCTGGGGGTCTCAGTCACCACTGCAGGGGCAGTGACTGTGCAGGTTAAAGCTGTAAATGGCACAGGGAGGGAAGGGCTGCACGGATGGCCGGTGACTGAAGAGGGACAAAGGGGTTTGAGGAATTCAGTGTGGCCTGAAGATGGGCTGCAGGTCACAAGGGCGTGGTGAGGGTTGGGGTTCCAGCAGAACCAGCCAGCTGCAGGCACCAGGATAACTGAGGAGGTGTAATCCCTCGTGGAAGGAACCTGCTGACCTCCTGTGGGGAGGGGAGGAGGGGATGTGGGAGTGTGGAGTGTGAAAGTTGGGCAGGAAGCTGCAGGATGTGAGGTGATGTTTCTGGCCCAGCAGTGATGAGGTGTCACGGGGACACCCCTCGGGTGGGTCTGGGGTGACACTGGTGGAGTGACCCAGGCAAGTGCAGAGAGTGTGAATCAGCCCAGCCTGTGCAGAGTGTGAGGGGGGATGTCGTGTGTCCTGGGGAGATTGAGGGGACGCTCCAGGAATGTACTGGTACAAGGAGCGTCCTGGTTTGTGTCACCAGGTGTGACACAGGCCCAGGGCAGTGCCCACCCCTGTGCTGGCACTGCTGAGGCACCTCCAGCCCTGGGGGCAGTTCTGGGCCCCTCACAACAGGACACTGAGGGGCTGGAGCGTGTGCAGGGAAGGGAAGGGAGCTGGGAAGGGGCTGGAGCAGCAGGAGCAGCTGAGGGAGCTGGGGGGGCTCAGCCTGGAGCAAAGGAGGCTCGGGGGGACCTTCTGGCTCTGCAACCCCCTGACAGGAGGGGGGAGCTGGGGTGGGTCGGGCTCTGCTCCCAGGGAACAAGGGACAGGAGGAGAGGGAACGGCCTCCAGCTGTGCCAGGGGAGGGTCAGGTTGGATATTGGGGAAATTTCTTCCCTGAAACAGCCCTGGCACAGCTGCCCAGGGCAGGGGGGAGTCCCCATCCTGGAGGGATTTCAAAGCCCTG
>NW_020885045.1:399819-404473 GCF_003945725.1 Corapipo altera
GCCCTGGCACAGCTGCCCAGGGCAGGGGTGGAGTCCCCATCCCTGGAGGGATTTCAAAGCCCTGTGGATGTGGCACTTGGGGACATGGGCAGTGGTGGCCTTGGCAGTGCTGGGGGTGGGTGGACTCGATGATCCTGGAGGGCTTTTCCAACCTCAGTGATTCCAGGCTCTGTGTGCCCGCTGGGACCAGCACTGAGGGGGTTTAAATGGCAGGGAGGGCCCAGGTGAAACATCCCCAAACCCTGTCTAAGGCCTGGACCTGCAGCCATTGCTCAGGGTGGCTGAGGAGTCTCCAGCTGCTTAGGAGCAAATGGGATAACGGTCCCTTGGGAATGGTCCCTTGGGAATGGTCTGAGCAGAACTCGTGATGCTCTGGGTGAGGGGCATGAGGTGGAGCCCTGGGAGTCCCCTCAGGCCTGTCTGCTCTCCCTGAGCTGTAATTGCTGCCCAGGGTTCAGCAGTGCTGTGGCTCCCTGACCATGGTGGGGCAGGAGGGATGCAGGGGGAGAAGGGCCTTTCCCTGCAGGCAGGGTGAGGGACAGGGACAGGGAGAGAGGTGGTGTGTCCTTCAGTGCAGCCTGGGATGGCCTTGAGTGAGGCCCAGAAATCTGCAGGGCTGTGCTGAAGGGTTTGTCTGGATTTTAGGCAGTTCCTGTTCTCTAGTGGGGAGTTGGGGCAGTTCTGGGGAGGGTTTGAGTCTCGTGTAGTGCTGGAAACTCAGAAATGACACCGAGCGTGGATCTGACACAGTGCCCACTTCAGAAATGGCATTTCCTGGGTTGGAAGGGACCTTAATGCTCATCCAGTCCCACCCCTGCCAGGGGCAGGGACACCTTCCACTCTCCCAGGTTGCTCCAAGCCCCGTCCAACCTGGCCTGGGACACTTCCAGGGATCCAGGGGCAGCCACAGCTTCTCTGGGCAACCTGTGCCAGGGCCTCCCCACCCTCCCAGGGAAGGATTCCTTGAACAGTCCTGTCCCAGCCCCAGCCCCTGAGGACCCCACTGCTCACTGGTCTCCCCTTGGACACTGAGCCATTGACCACAGCTCTGAGTGTGACCACCCAGCCCATCCCTTATCCCTGAGTGTCCCATCCATCAATCCATGTCTGGGCAGTTCAGAGATGAGGATGTTGTGTGGGACAGTGTCAGATGCTTTGCACAGGTCCAGGTGGATCGTCCAAAAGCATTTTACCCATTTCATACCCCAAGCAGGAGGCTGGGGCTGGGCTGCTCCTCCTGCCTGGTGGAGAGGATTGGAGAAGGGCAGCAGCAGCACCTGCAGCAGGAAGAGCAGAGCAGTGCAGGGCTGTGCTGGGCCAGCTGTTTGCACGAGGCTTCAGCCAGGGGGGAGGCATTGATGGATTCCTCCTGTTTGATCCTGGCTCCAGGCTGTGTGCAGGGCTGGGGGAGCTCGGGGGTGTAACTGCACGGGGGTGTTGCATCAGTCTGGTATCTTTAGGAGACAGTGATTCCCCAGCCACTTGTGGAGCAGCTACTCTGATGAAGGGAAAGGAGGAGATTATTCCGAGGGTCACGTGGGATGTGTTGCATAAGGACATTTGCCAGGGCGGGCTCGGCCCCTCGGGGTTCCCGTGGATCCGGGTCTGGCCTGAGGTGGCACAGACGGGACCATCCTTTGGGCACTGCCAGCCAGTGCCACGCTGGGCACAAGGGGCTCATGGCAGAGGAATCTCCTGGAGCCAGAGGAATCTCCTGGAGCCAGAGGAATCCTTGGCTTGGCTCAGCTCCCTTCCCAGAGGTTTATCCCCGGCTTTGCAGCCGTGTGACAGGGACAGTGTCCTGGGGAAGGGATCTCCCAGCTTAGCCGAGGGGTTATTTTGAGCTGCTGCTCTGGGGGTTGGTGCTGAATTATCCCGGGATGAGTTATCCCAGGGATATCCCTTCCTGGCTCTGCTTCCTCCACTCACTGGTAAAATCTTTTCCAGCTGGAGAAGTCTTCCCATGCTTCTTTGTTTTGTGGAGGCTGCTCCGTGTCTTTGATCACCCCGGAACCTTTTCCAGTTCCCCTCCTTCGTGGGATGCTGAGGAAGAGGGGGAATGCCCAGTGCTGCGTGTGGCACTGAGCACAGATTTCCACACTGATCCCATTCCATCCCAGACAGTTCCTAACACACAGTTTCCTTTAGTTTAACTGCATCAGGCCACACTTTCAGGGAATTAAGGATCAGGACCCCTGGGTGTTGTTTTCCCCGTGTGCATCACATCCTGTTCCCTGGATTTGAATTTCCTGAGGCACTTGGTGTGGGGTTGTTTCTCCCAAGTTTCTGGTTGGCTGGACCTTGCCCAGGAGTAACAGGCAACTCAAAGGGTTACTTATCTCAACACTGCACCTTTTTTCCAGGGAAAGTGAGTCTCCCAGGCACCACTTCCCTCTGGGAGTGCCCCATCCCCTCCCGCTGGTATTCCAGACATTCCTCACGATCCACAGAGCAGGAACAACACTGGGAGGATCTTGGGGGGCTGAATAGTGGTGGATTGGTTGGTCTTGTTGACAGAGAAGTTCAGAGTGAAATGTGTTGGATGGGAAGTGCTGAACTCGGTGAGTTCTGGGATAAAGTGAAGGAATTGCCACTTCAGAGTCAGCTCCGTGTTTGCCAGGAGATGCTGGAGGAGGTTTAGAGATGTTGGGAAAAGTCTTTTCTAAAGGATGTTCTGATGCCCTGTGTTTAAAGTTTGTCTGTTTGTAGCACTTGAGAGTTTACTCCTCTTCTGTTTCTGTGACAAATCCCAAACTTCTGTGTTTGTTCCATGGCTCCTCACAGGGAACGTCCTGGCACCTCATCCACACCAACAAGTCGTTGTCTGGTGCTGCTGGGAGTGTTTCAGGGGGAAGGAAGGACATTGGATAGAGACCACATTCCATGAATGACTCTTCCAAGGCAGGAGTTCAGCTGAGGTTCTTCTCTTGTGGCAGAAAAGTTCAAAAAATGTCCTGAAAACAGGTTTGGAAACTGATTTTGGATGCCAGCCCCTGTTTTGGAGCAGATAACGTTATCTGGGATGTAGAGATTATTGAAGTGTTCTCTTTGAATCTGTCATTGCTGCTCAAGCATTTTAAGATATGGTTAATAACTTGTAAAATGAGTGAAATACCACTTGTAAAATGGGATCTGTTTCAGACAACCTCTGGGTTGTTAATCTCAAAACATAAATGAATGTTGTCGAGGGGGGAAAACAGGCACGAAGGTGAGAGTGAAGGGAGTTTGCACATTTTGGGTGTCAAATCCGGTTCAGAAACCTGTTTCAGACTTTCCCCACTGGTTTAACCACAGAGCTGGAGTGGAGGGAGCACAGCCTGAAATCTAATTTATTGAGGAGTTTCTCCTTGAATATGAAAAGTAACCCTTCTGTGCTGAACAGTCCACTGGGGCTGTTCCAGAGCCTGGTTCCTACCGGAGCAGTGCTGGGATTAACCCCTTGCACACCCCGGCCCCTCGGGGCTGTGCAGGGCTGGGATTTTCCCATAGGAAGTGTTCTGTTCCCCCGTGACCTCCCCGTCCCCTCACAGCACAAAGCACGTTATTCTTCCCCTGGGAATGCGAGGGGAGAGCAGGACCTTGGTGTTAGAGCCCTTTGTGCAGCAGTTCTGAGAAGGGAGGTTTGTCCTCAGCATGGCTCTTGTTTTCCCACCTCTGAAGTCCTCACAGGAATGTTTCATCCCTGGCCCTCGCTGGGCCAGAACCCACACTTGCTGAGGAGAGGGAGAGCTGGGTTCCTGAGGTCTGAGCCTCTCCTCCTTCCCCTGCTCCCCTTGGCTGCTGGTGGGATTTGGGGGCTCTGGGGCAGCTGACACAGTGAGGGATCCCTTGGTGGGATTTGGGGGCTCTGGGGCAGCTGACATGGTGAGGGATCCCTTGGTGGGATTTGGGGGCTCTGTGGCCTTTGACACAGTCAGGGATCCCTTGGTGGGATCTGGGGGCTCTGGGGCAGCTGGCACAGTCAGGGATCCCTTGGTGGGATTTGGGGGCTCCAGGGCAGCTGACATGGTGAGGGATCCCTTGGTGGGATTTGGGAGCTCTGGAGCAGCTGACAAGGCTGGGGATCCCTCTGAGCACCTCGAGGCCCTGAACCACCTCCAGGAAAGGGCAGGAAAATGCAGGTGTTTTGCTGGTGTGAGTGATCCAACATCTGGCTGTTTGCACCTCCAGGGACACTGATTTCCCATGGTTTTGGGTGTCTGTGGTGCTGAGTTCCAGCATTCCTGTGGAATCCCCGTGGTGTGGAGGGCTCAGGAGAGGTTGGATCCATTTGCAGGTCGAGGGGAGGCTGTGGATCAGGGATTGCTGTGCTCTGTGTGTGCTGGGAATAGCCTGGGAGTGTGTGCAGCACCCATAACTCAGTGCCTGGGGCTGTGAGCACATCCTGTGTGCTGGGAAGGACGTGGCACATGTCCCATTGGGACCCTCCATTCCCGGCTCTGGATCCGAGCTGGAGCACACATCTGATGTTCCTCATTCACAGAGGGAATTCCAAGTGCTCTGGCTGATCCTGTCTCCAGCAGCATCAGTCCTGCTGCTCCCACTTGTCCTGGGGCAGCGCTGGAGGCAGAAGGTTCCTCGGGAGCTGGTGCTGGATTGCTGGGTGTTGGATGGATGGATGGATGGATCCATGGCAGTGCCTGCAGAGAGAGCA
>NW_020885045.1:404483-429035 GCF_003945725.1 Corapipo altera
TGGCAGTGCCCACAGGAGTCAGTGCTGCTGGTCCCCTGCCCACGTGCTGTGTGAGCACCCCGAGCTGCTCCCTGGGCAGGGACCCACCCAGGGACCTTTATAAATGCACAGTTTCACTAAACCCTTCCTTCTTTCCCTTTCCCACCTCCCCTGCCCTTCCCCAAACACAGCCTTGGCAGGAAAGCTCCTCAGATCCCACATCTGCTCCTGGGGGAGAGGCAGGTCAGGCCCTGGACGTGTTGATCCCAGTGGGATATTGGGGGGGGGCTTTGAGGGGCAGAGGGAACATGTTGTGTCTGTTCCTGCTTTTCCAAGCTTGGTAGTAGATGTTGTAGAGGGAAAATGCTGGGTTAAAATTCCCGTTGGAAGTTTGATTTCAGGCAGCACGATGGAGCAAATTATTGTGTGTATTGGAGTACAAGAGAAATTGCTTCAGAACAGGGATTTGTTTATTTTTCCTTATTTCCCCCCCCCTCCACTCTTCACTAGCCTGGTTGTGTGGTTTTAGGACACCTTTGCCAAGAATTCCAGAATGTTTTGTGGAAGACTGAGGAGTGGAATATAATTAAAGCCCTGGGATCCTGTGTATTGTATATGGAGGAGTTTTCTGTCTTTGGTAGTTTTTCCTCAAAGCTCACTTTGGGCTCTGAGCTGGTTCCTTGCTCCCAGTGTGCAGGGAGGTTCCTGGGAAGGCTTTAATAGGCTTTCAGGCAGAAATGTAAAGAATTTGGAACATGTAACTGTTCTTGAGTGAGATAAAAGCTTTTGTCTTGGGAAAAGCAGCAAGTTGGAGTTGATTTTTTTTTTTTCCCTACAAGAAGAAATTCTGCATTTGTTCCTTGTGCTGGTCAGTCTTGGGTTGTGTGAGAATGTGCAGGAGGGGGGAGCCAAGGGGGGTCGGGCTCTGCTCCCAGGGAACAAGGGACAGGAGGAGAGGAAGGGTCAGCTTGGACATCAGGAGGAATTTCTCCCTGGAAAGGGTGGTGAGGCCTTGGCAGGGGCTGCCCAGGGAGGTTTGGAGTGCCCAGCCCTGGAGGTGTCCCAGGAAGGCCTGGCTGTGGCACTCAGTGCTCTGGGCTGGGGGACAAGGTGGGCATCGGGCACAGGGGGGATCCATGGGCTGGGAGGGCTTTTCCAACCCCAGTGAGTGTGGAATTCTGTGGGTGTGTCCATGTCTTGCACCTGCAGTGAACCAGAAGTGCCACCTGTGGTGCTGCAGGGTGGGAACATCCCAATGTCCCTGTGCCTCCAGGCAGACTTTGTCTTGGATTTGTGGTGCTGCCAAAGGGAGTGGATTCTCCTTCAGCACTTGTTCTGCAGTCAGAGGGTTTGGTTTGAGTTAGATAACATCTGTGTGCAGAAGTGGCTTGGAGCAGGAGCAGTTCCTGCCCTTCACCCTTAGGAGCTCTGTGGTAGTGTAAAGCCAAGAGGGGTGGCAGAGTTCAGTAGGCAATCCCCAAAAATGTAACAGGGAATGATTAGCCTTGGAATGCTTCATGTTTTCTTACTGATGCTGCTGTTTCACAGCAGGTGAAGTGAGTAGATACCAAGTTTTCCTCCTTGCAGTTAGTGGAAGTTGTTCCCAGTGTCATGATGCTCCCCAGAGTGGCTGTTGGCAGCTCAGGCTGGGCAAGGAGCCACTGCTGATTTATTTTTTTGCCACAGGAGCAGCAAATCTGTGTTGTTCCCAAGTTCATCACGGAACAGGGCTGGTCCAGTCCTGAGAGGGAGGTTGGATCTGCTCCATCATTTCATAGAATCACAGAGTTCCAGAATGGTTTGGGCTTTGGGAGGAACCTCAAAGCCCATCTAATTCCACCCCCTGCCATGGGCAGGGACACCTTCCACCAGCCCAAGTTGCTCCAAGCCCCCTCCAACCAACCTGGCCTTGGACACTCCCAGGGATCCAGGGGCAGCCACAGCTTCTCTGGGCAACCTGTGCCAGGGCCTCCCCACCCTCCCCCAGCCAGGAATTCCTTCCTGAATTCCGAGGATCTTTCTAAAGCAAGCCAACAATTTATTTTTTTTTTCTCTCTGCTCTCTGTTTCTCTGCCAGCCCCCCCTGACCCCCAGGCAGCAGTGCTCCATGCGGGAGGTGCCCCCGTGCCCGCCGTGCCCCGGGATGGCAGCGAGCTGACAGTGAGGATGACCCTGACCGAGCGGCTGCGCCTCAGGATCTCGGGGGCCTTCTACAGCCACGGGCTGCTCTGTGCCTCCTACCCCATCCCCATCATCCTCTTCACTGGCCTCTGCATCCTGGCCTGCTGGTGAGTCACACACGGGGGGTTTGGGGGGGGGTTCTGGGCAATGCTGTCCCTTCCAGGCCGCCCCAGGAGCTGGTTTTTATTTAAACTCCATGGGTTTGTGTCGTCTCCTTTTGTGGGACAAAGGAGACCACGAGGATGAAGTGCCTTCATCCGGTTTGAGAGGTAGAAACTAATTAAGTGAGCTAAAGCAGTAAATGAGATACAAGCAGGCACCTGGTGGTGGCCTCCAAAGCCATGAATTAAAAATGGGGAGAAGGAAAGCTGATCTTTCTCTCCACCCCTGCCTGCCCTTCTCTCCCTGGGCTTTGCAGTCTTGTTTCACCCTGGGCACACACGTGCTGTAAATTCCCTGCTCTCCTCGTGGACCCTCTCTTGGACACAAGTGGCAGCAGGACATAATCTCTGTCAGAAACCTTTCAGAAATCGTTCCAGTGGGACTGAGCAAACCTTTGTGCTCAGGTCTGTGCACACCCGTGTGTATATCCAGAGTCTTGTCTTGGAGTTTTCAATTCCAAGTCTGTTTTGGTCAAAATACTCCCGCTGTGATGATTTTCCTCCTCTGCTTTTGGAAGAGCTGCCCCTGTGCTGCCACAGCTGCAGGTTTTCCTCTGAGCTGGGATGGTGCTGGGGCTGCTCTCACATCACTAAAAGGATTATCAGAGGGACTGCTTCCAGGTATTGAAACCCCCCTGAGGTGGCTTCTCCTGCCTGGGGCCCTTTGTGCTTGTGAGCAGCAGTCAGGGTGTTGCTTCCTGATTTTTCACTGCTCCACAGGAATCCTTGGAACTGAATTCTATAAGGCCCAAGCAAGTGGATCCTACCTTTTCTTTATCTTGGATAAGGTTCCAAGTACCAGCTCTGGTGGCATTTTTTCACCTGAAAGCTGCAGCCAGCAAAGCCAAACCAGAGCTCCACCTGTGTCCTGAGTCACCTGAGTCACAGTTCCACCTCATTCCTGCTTGGGAATGGCTTCCCAGAGCTGCTCCTGGCCTCGGGCTCTGCTTTTCAGCTCTCCCAGGTGCTCCTGCCCGGGCTGGATTCAGGAATGCAGGACAACTGCTGCAGTGGGGAATGTTCACCCACACATGTTGTGTTTTGGGAGGGGTCAAAACAAAACCTCCATGCTTATTCCTCTTCCTTAATTCAGGATTTCCCAGACAGGGGGAAATCTGAGGGGGGTCACCAGCAGCTGTCCCTGTTCTTGGGAACCTCGAACCCACTGGGTCAGGCCTTGTACCTGCCCTGGCATTGTTGAGGGCAGGGAATTGAGGTGTTCCCACCACATCCCTGTGGCTCCAGGCCCGGTGGTCTGTGGTAACTGTGGGTTTTGGCAGTGTCTGCATTCCCAGGTGCCAATATTTGAGGGTTCTGCAGTGCCTGGTTACCTCCAGGCCGCAGAAACTCGTCCAAGACACCATCAGGCGTGAAGGGAAGAGTGTTTTCTTTGACAGGCTCCAGGAGCTTGTTAGCAAAGCAGATAATGACCCTGGGAGAGACAGGGGTTAAACACACGGGGACACCCCTGGAGAGCAAGAGAACCTCGGCAAAAAACAGAAGTGTGGCTGAAGTGCTCCCTCTTTAGAAGCCATTTCTGGGGGGGTGTTTCAGTTCCTGCTCTGCATTAACTGCTGGTAACTGGGTGTTAATTCTGGCTGGAGAAGTGGCTTTGCTAATTAGGTCAGACCTGTTCTGGAGCAGGGCCCTTCTCCCCCTGAGCACGTCAGTGTGGTGAGAGTGAGCTCTGGCAGGAGTCAGCTCTGGCAGGAGTCAGCTCTGGCAGGCTGTCTCTGCACAGCTCACTGAAACGGGTGTGGGAAGTTGAGTTTGGGGTTGAGGTCTTCAAGTCTTCCTCTTAGGGTGGATGGTGCCACAAACTTCATCTGTCTCCTGTAGCTTCACCTGCTTCCTGTATTAGGAAGAGATTCCTGGCTGTGAGGGTGGGGAGGCCCTGGCACGGGCTGCCCAGAGAAGCTGTGGCTGCCCCTGGATCCCTGGAAGTGCCCCAGGGTGCTGTTGCTTTATCAAGGTGTTTGGAGCGTGCCCTTCCCTCCAAACCGTCCTTCCTTCCACTTGCTGTGGTTTTTCCAAGCTGAGAAGGGAAGTGGTGCTGAAGGGAGCACAGATCCATGCTTTTGAGGGATTTGGGAAGAACTGTTCTCTTGGCCAGGTAGCTTTGCAGTTGCAGTCCACATATTGTCGATCTCTTTAAAGCAAGAAATAAAACTGATTATATCCCATTGCAACGAGGCTGCGTCCCAAGGATGTTGGATTTCTCCTTGGTTTCCTCTGTGATTTGGGCATTTTCTGGCCAGAGCTCAATCCAGGGGCTGCTCTCTGCATCCAGCACTTGGAGAACATCCCTGGCAGTCCAAGGTGCCTCCCACCTGTTTGCTGGGTGTGGGGTGATCCCCTGTGTGTGGGGTTGGCTCCGTGCCTGGGTGGACACTGATCCCTGGGCAGGGGGGTTCCCAAGGGAGCTGTGGGATGGGCACCCCCAGGGCAGCTCAGTTGGCCTGGACAGGGACTCCCTGGTGGCCACACAGTGTCACATCTGTGCTTGCCTCGTGCTGAGGACCCAGCACTGGTCCTTGGCACGGATTTACTGCTGGGATTGGATGATTTGTGCTCCTGGGAAATGCTGCCTTTTCCTGGGACGGATCCCACTGATTCACCTCGGCCTCCCCTCTGCAAAAATGAGTGAGAAACGAGCTGGAATCGGGAGGAAGAAGCTGCTGGGGGAAGATCAGGGCCCAGCTTTGGGGCAGAAGCTCTTTTTGGTGGTGTTCCTGTGCAGCCTGGCTGGTCAGAGCCCCCAGCAAAGAGCAGGGAACTCAGAATCATGGAATCACTGAATCCTGAATGTTGGAAAAGCCCTCTCAGAGCATTGAGTCCAACCATGACCCAGCTCTGCCAAGGCCACCACTGCCCATGTCCCCAAGTGCCACATCCACAGGGCTTTGAAATCCCTCCAGGGATGGGGACTCCACCCCTGCCCTGGGCAGCTGTGCCAGGGCCCTTCCCAGGAGGAATTTTCCCCAATATCCAACCTGACCCTCCCCTGGCACAGCTGGAGGCTGTTCCCTCTTCTCCTGTCCCTTGTTCCCTGGGAGCAGAGCCCGACCCTCCCTGGCTCCCCCCTCCTGTCAGGGAGCTGGAGGGAGCAACAAGGCCTAAGCCTGACCTTGGGCAGGTCTTTGTAAAGAGGAAAGAAGATCCCCAGTGATCCAGGGGGTTCATCCTGACTTCTGTGAACAGGGAAGGAGCTGGAAACATCCTCAGAATTGCTGAGAAGGTCTGTCCCTGTCCTCAGAGACGTGGGTGGGAAGAGGAGAAGGGAATAGAGCACAAGGGATCTGTTCTTTATTCCTCAGCCTGAAATGTGGTTAGTAAAGACATCCCAACAAACAGGAGTGGATCTTGCATCCTGAATTCCTTAAAGGGATAGAGGTGAACCAGTCCTCTCTCCTTCTGCACCTGGGATCAAGGAGAGCTTGTGGAATTCTTCTGCAGAGGAAATGATCTCAGTTGTTGTTTTCCTCCCCCTCACCTCAGTCAAACCCCACCAGCCTCGTGTGCAGAGAAGGTTTTTAGAAGCTGAAATAAGTCCTGTGATCCAGAATAAATCCCGTGTATCCAGGTTCAGTTGTGGGCTCAGGGTGACAGCAGTGACATGCAGGGGTTCCTCCTGCCTGGGAAGGGCAGAGTGAGGGTCACCTGGCACAGTCACCACAGAGGCTGTTCCAGTGTAGAACTTGTTTGTCTTCAGCCTTGGAGGGGACACTTTTTAATATCACTGATAGATAAGACATGATGGCTCTGGGTTTGATAATAAAGTAATATCCAAAGCACAAATTCCTGTGACTCATTCTTACTCTGTAGTCTGAAAATCCAAGTCAGTCTCTGCTTCAGAGGGAAGGTTTTCTTGTTTTGCTCTAAATCCTTTGTAGGTGACACTTATTTTCCTCATCCCCTTTGAACGGATCTGCTTTGGGATCTTTTTTCCCTAAAATGGGAGTGCCTCTGACCCTGTGTGACACCAGTGGTTCCTCCTGCCAGCCCAGGGAACAGGTGATGCCTCTAAACGTGGCCATCAGGGTGAATTTGAAGTGCCCTCTTCCCTGAAGAACAGCTCCTGGGTGCAGTGGAGTTGAACATGAGCCTGTGCAGCAGGTTCAGGGCAGTTAAACAGCTCAGGCTCTGCAGGTGTTTGTTGTTTGACTGAAACGGGAAGTTCTGCTCCTAAATAACTGCAGAAGTGGCTGGACCCAGAGCCCCTGGGGTGTGTGTGTATGTTTATTTATTTATTTATTGCTGGAAGAACATTTCACCCTCACAGCTTTGCACCGTTTGGGTAACCAGAGGAGCTGAGTTGCCCTCAGACTCCTCGTGTTCCGGATCCCCACAGAACAGTCTCCCCTGGGATTTCCTGATGCTGCTGGAGCAGGGGGTGTGTGACGAGGCCTCTGTTCTGCTGCACAGGGAAGGGGAGTTCTCCTCTCCCAGGGCAGGGTTCTGGGGCCCTGTCAGTGGGAAACAGGGCAAAGCCACCGTCACTTATTCAGCAACAGGGCCTGTTGATGCACCTGCCAAGGCTAAAAAGGAGCTGTTGCTGCCAGATATTGACCTTCCCAAGCCTCTGGCAGAGGGAATGTTACCAGATTCCCCCTCTCCTCAGCAGTGGGATTCCAGGCTGGGCTGTCCCTGTGAGAGCTGAGGCTGCAGACAGGCCCACAGCTTGTCCTGCAGCGAGCCAGCAGAGCTGGGAGCTGGTTTAATTCCACATATTCCCTGGGACCTGGCAGCTCCCTACTCCCCTCCATCCTCCCTGGCTGAGGCTGCTCCGGGTGCTGGAGCTCTGGGAAGGAGGAAGATGCCAGTGTGGGGTTTCCTGGGGCTCACCTGAGCCCTCCTGGGAATACATAAAAGAGCTGGAGGAGTGTTTTTGCTCAGACCTGCCTTGTGCTTGGTGACTAAAATGCACTCTCACTTCAGTTCACCAATTCCAGCTTGTTGCATGAGCCATTTTTCCTTTATGATGGGTTTTCCAAAGGGTTTCAGGTGCACGGTGACGTGAGCATCTGAAAAGAGCTTTTCTCAAACCCAGAACTTCTTCCTGAGCTTTCCTGCCATCTCTGTTAGATCCCAGAGTCCCAGAATGGTTGGAGTTGGAAGGGACTTCAGGAGATCAGCTGGTCCAACTCCCAAATCCCAAGAACAGGAATCCCAATAACTGAGCTCTCCTGGGATCCCTACCATGAGCAGTCCAGGTGTTGCAGTAAGGGCTGTAGTGGCTACACACAGCTGTGTACAGACAACAGCAGCTGGTTTAACCTTCAGTTTAAATCTTTTAGACGTGGGTTTCCTGTGGGTCATTTCTCTGAAAATGGGGATTATAATAAAAAACAAGTTCAGCCTTTTCTTTGTCCACGTGCCCAACAACACACTGGGATGTCCTGTCCTGGCATCGAAATCATTTAGGGAAAAAATCATTCCCCCTCAGTCTGGTCAGTCCCTGTGCTTTGTTTATCACTCGATTTGATTTTGGTATTTTATTATTCCTTTTTCTCTTCCCTCCTGTTCCTTAAGGAAATGATAATAAGTAGATGTTGTGTTTCTGTCAGACTAATAAAAAGCAAATCTGACAAGCTTTGCCTCTGATTTCACTGGGTTTTTTTGGCTGTTTGTTGTTCTCTCTGAGGCCTCGTTGCTTGTTCCTCCCTGGCCTCTGATGATCCAAACTAAGCCCTAATGAAGTGGGCAGAGCGTTGCATGAAAACAATTCCAAGGCCTTTATATTTGTTCTGGAAATACTGCCAGAAAATTCATCTATAAACAGGAAAATGTATCAGGAGTTGTAAGGCCACGAAAAGACCCAGGTTGTTCTCTGGTTCCTTTCAGTGCTGGCAGTCCCAGCCCATCGATGATCGCTGTATCTGCAGCTCTGCTTGTCCCACCACTTCAGTCCTGGTTTGCCTTTAACCACTTTTGAGAACCTCTGGAGTTACAAAGCCCATTCTAAACTCTCTGAAACACTGGTTTCTCAACTACTGAGTAGTTTAAAGCCTTTCTTGTGGGGCAGCAGCTCAACTGAAGGTTGAGGGGGCAAAGGAGCAAGAAGATCAGTATTTTGTAGCTGTTTTGGTGTCTCATTGCTGCCTTTAAAAGTGCTTTGAGGACAAATGAAATTAGTGACAAGTTTTGGAAATGGTTTCAATCCAAATGAGGAAAATGAGGGGATTATAAAGGGTTTGGGGCAGGGAGGCAGCCCCTGGAAAGTGCTGAATGTCTTGGGTTTGTGCAGGATTTGCAATAACTGAGCCATGGCCACAGTCAGTGTTTTTAGCACGACTGACTTTGAGGTGATGGAGGAATTCATCTTCTTCCTCTTGCAGGACTTCTAATCATCCCTTTCCAGTGGGGAAAGACTCCTGTGTTGGGACAGGACACCGATCATTTCCCATGAAACCTTAACCCTCTGGCCGTGTGCCCTGTCCTGCACAACTGGGCCTGCACTGGCGTGGGCCCGCTCATGTTTTGGGCTCTTCTGTCTCACAAAGTCCCTCCAAAGCCCCAACTCTGCTGTGTCCTGGTCTCTCCCCAGTTACCCACTGCTGAAGCTGCCGCTGCCAGGGACGGGCCCGGTGGAGTTCAGCACCCCGGTGAAGGATTATGCTCCCCCCGCGCCCGGCCCGGCACCGCACGGGGACCAGGCCGAGAGACCCGACTGGGTGAGTGCTGGGGCTGGGGGGAACGGCCCTGCTGGGCTACCTGGGCCCTGCTGGGCTACCTGAGCCTCACTGGGAGCAGTTCTGTAGACTGGGGAGGGAATGGCCCTGCTGTGCTGCCTGAGCCTCACTGGGAGCAGTTCTGTGGCCCAGGCAGGCTGTGCTGCCCCGTCCCTGGAGTGTCCAAGGGAGTGGCCTGGCAGTGACTCCATGAGGAACCTGCTGGTTGCTGCTCGTGTGTCCTCTGCCACTGTGAGGGACAGGGCGGGTTCACACGGAATCACAGAGCCACTGAGGTTGGGAAAGACCTCCAAGATCATCCAGTCCCACCTGCCAGCACAGGCTGGGGGGATCTGCAGCACCGTGAGGTGTCTGTGAGAGGCAGCGAGTCCCTGCTCCTGCCTGCCCTTCCAGGACCAAATCCAGCAGGAATGGCAGCCCCTGCCTCCCACAGAAGTGCCCCAGGCTGCTGCCAGAACCATCAGTGGCATTTTGCCTCTTGGAGAAACCCCCTTTTTGTTCCTGCTCTGTTGGACCTGCCATGTTCCACCTCTGCTTAGGGAAGGGCAAACAGAGCCTGGCACGGCCCTTCCCAAGAGGTGCCAGGCTGTGCCTGGTCCTGCTGGGAGCTCCCCTGTGCCCGGGAGCCTCACTGTGCCCCTGTCCCCCCGCAGTACGTGGGTGCTCCCGTGGCCTACATCCAGCAGATCTTTGTGAAAGCCACCGTGTCCCCGTGGCAGAAGAACTTCCTGGCCGTGGATGTGTTCCGGGCCCCGCTGTCCCGCGTCTTCCAGCTGGTGGAGGAGATCAGGAACCACGCCCTGAGGGACAGGTAAGGCACAGGGACCCACCTGGCTGCAAATCACTGCCTCTGGGTCCAAGGGTGAGCTTCGAGTTGGTGACACTCTCAAAATTAAAGGAAAATGAGGGATCAGTGCTGACAAGGGATGTGGGATCCATCCTCACTCAGAACAGTTCCCATTTGTACTGGGGAACTTCCCTGTCCTCCAGATAAGTCACTGATAATCCTCAGGAATCTTCTGGTCAGAGTCTGGAAGGGGCCTCCAAGGTGATACCTGTTAGAGCCATTTCAGTGTCACAGAATTCCTTCAAAACCAACCAGCTGTGAATCACAGGGAGCTCCTGTGCCCCTGCCGTGCTCCTGGGAATTCCAGGTGGGCAGGAACTTTCTCCTGACTCTTCCTTCAGCTGTTATTAGGACCAGTTTGTACCTGCTTGGGTTTATCCTGTCACAGCCTTTATGCAACAGTGATTTTCCTCTGCTTCCAGATAATTCTGGGGAGAACTCCCACTCCCCACTCTGTACCTGTGGCTGTTAAGCCAAACATAAAGCTCCTGGCTCACTGGTGAGATGCTCAGTATTCCATGTGCCATCCTGGGCCCTCCCCTTGGCACTGCTGCTGTGGCATTCCTGGAGGTGGGAGAGCAGAGCTGTGCACAGATTCAGAGTCTCACTTGTGTGGTATTTTCCCTGCAAAGGCCTTTCCTGATCTCAGGGACGTCACAGGGCCCTTTTTCCCATTAGGAGGGGATTTATCACCACCCCTGTGTCCCTCTGTCCCTTCCAGCCCACCAGGTCCCACCTCACAGCAGGAACTCGTTTTAGCCCCCGAGTGGGGTCTTGCACTTTCTGCTGTTTAAAGAAAGGGGATTAAATTTGTCCCAGCCCTCACATCCTCCACTCCAGAACCTCTGTTCCTTTCCTGAATCCACAGTGTTCCTGGATTTTGTGTCATTGGCAGACGTCCCTGGGTCTTATCACAACTTATTAATAAAAATACATAATAATCACAGAATCCTGGAATGGTTTGGGTTGGAAGGGACCTCAAAGCCCATCCAGTGCCACCCCCTGCCATGGGCAGGGACACCTCCCAGTATTCCAGGTTGCTCCAAGCCCCGTCCAGCCTGGCCTTGGACACTTCCAGGGATCCAGGGGCAGCCACAGCTTCTCTGAGCAACCTGTTGCATCCCTGGTTCTGTGACCTGCCTGTGAAAGATCCCACTTGTTTCCCTCAGCACTGGGGACTCCCCTTCCAGCAGCTCCCTGACATTTTCCTGTTAACCTGGTTCTTCCTGCACCACAGTTTTATGTCTCTCCTGTGAGTTAAAGCATTTTCTGTGTGGTGCTACATCCGAAGCTTTGGGGCCCAAGGAGCTGAGACCTGCTCTGCTTGCCCCAGCCAAGGAGTCAGGAATTTAAAGGACAGACCCCTCGTGTTCTCTCCTGGCAAGCCAAGAATGCCTTTTATGCACAGAAAATTACCCTGGTGGGTTTGTTGTTTTTTTTTTTTAGTAAGTTTTCCATCGAGATCCACTTTTTTGTCTGAGAGTTCCAGGTTTTATGGGGTCCCTGGCCAAGCTCCTGCCTGGGTTTGCTGCCAAAGGCCAGAGAGGCTTCCCAGAGTGTCCTTTGGTGCTTGGTGAGGATGAGGGTGCTGAGAACAGCCCAGATGGGGGGAAATGGTGATATTGGAACCTCTGATCATCCCCCAGCTGTCCAGCCAGGAGCTTCCTTCATTCTTTGTCCTCCAAGTGTCATGGGAGGATTCACTGCCCCACCTCCTTTGCTTCATTTCTGAGGGTCCCCCTGGCTCCTCTGCCTCAGGATGTGCCCGGTGTGACCCATCCCTTGCCCCCTGTTAAACACAGATTCACTTTTTCCTCTCCCCTGCCAACTCCCACAGCCTTGGCCTGACCTTCTGTCCCTGTGCCCAGCCCATCTCCCCCCTTATCCTATGGGATGATAATCTGTTCCCAATTCCAAGGCAGAAACAACTTGCTCCCAGGACTGTGTTGTCCCCTCCTTATCTCCCTTTGTTCTCCTTGTATTTCCATTATCTCCCCTTGGCATTGCCCTTGATGAGCAGTGGTGCAACATGGAGGCAAAATTACTGCTTTTATTTTTATTATTATGCATATTACCAGAGGGAAACCACCTCAGTATTTCGACCTAAACCATTTCAGTGGTGGGCTCTGACACTTGAGGAAACATCTGATTTTGAGATAAATTCTGAAAGTCATTGTGAAGTTCTTGTTGTCGGTTGCTTTTGTCCCTATCAAAGTTGAGCACAGTGGATTTCCTTTATTTACAAACAGGCCTCTTTTTATCTTCTATTTTATATTCTTTTATCTTCTATTTTATATTCTTTTATCTTCTGTTTTATATTTTTTTTGTGTTGAAGCCCAGAAGGAGCTGTGGTTGCTGAGTGTGCCTGGGCAGGAAGACACTGTGGGTGTGTTTTCCTCAGCCCAAGGTGTCTGGAGCTTTGAGCTCTCCCCCTGTAAAACCAGGAGTGACCTGGAATTTGTGGTGTGCCCAGTTCCTGGGGTTTGGTGTGACCTGGAATTTGTGGTGTGCCCAGTTCCTGGGGTTTGGTGTGACCTGGAATTTGTGGTGTGCCCAGTTCCTGGGGTTTGGTGTCACTCTGCACCCACAGCATCCCCTCAGGGACACACCGTGGTGTCACATTAAAAGGGGCGGAAAAAAATCTCCATATCTTGGTTTTAATCCTTTTCTCAGTTTCTGGGAATGTCTCCCCAGGTGCTGGGGTTTTCCAGGAAGCCATCAGGAGGGGTTTTTTTCTTCTTTTCTGTGGCCTTATCTATCACCTTACAGTTCCCACCCCGTGGTTGCAGCCACTCAAACTGCACAATATTCAAGTACAGTTGTGCACTGTGATGTGATTTTATACCCTGGGGATCATCCAGTGTCAGTGCAGGTAACTCATGGGCTGACTGTTCCACAATGACCCAAACTTTAATGTACAGCACAATCACTGGAATGAGAAGCAAGGAGGTCAATACCAATGGTGTAATAACAGGATGAAGCATTTGATGGCAGATTCTGGCAGCTGCAGGTGCCCTCCCAGACAGGGTGTCTCACCAGGGGTGTTCCCCATCCTTTTTCACTCCTTTTATCACACAGGATATTTCTTCTACGTTGTGATAGTCAGTAATTAGCTTTTTGTCCATTTCCTTGAGCACCTTTTAGTAATTATCTCAAGTCCTCATCTTGCAGCAGTCCCTTTCACTAGTGTGAAATTCATGCTAGTGGGGGTAGAGGCTGTAAATCTTGAATTAGAATACAATTAGATTCTAAAAATTGATAGCAATTAAAATTGCGTTTTGTAACGTTAACAAAATTACAGACTCAAACATTAGAACCATTACTTGTATCTGCAAAGACGTTATCTACAAGCATTGAATTACACAAAGTTTTATGGAAGAATATTTTTTATTAATGTATAGGAGTACTATTTTTAAATTTTTATTAAATTTAATTTTTATTTTTAATTAAATTTTAATTTTATTTTAATTTTAATTATAAACATTTTGTTCAGTGTCAAGACAAATGTCTTGGGCTTTAATGGTGTTACCTTCACAAATAAATCTTTGTTGCCCTCGTGCAGTACATATATTAGCATTAACAGTCTGTTATCTATTTTCATGTTTTCAGGTTCATCCTCTGTGCTGTGGAGGGCAGAGCACAGCCCTGTGTGATTTGGTTTTCAGGCAGTGACTGGGTGTGTTCCATGTCCCAAAGCCCTGTGTTGGCAGCACAGAGCTGGGGCTGTGTTGCTGCTGGGCTCAGGGGTCAAACAGCCTGGATACCACCAGCATTTCACTTTCTGTTTAAATCAATTGTATTACTCCAAATCACCTTTTGAGTTTTGTTAGGTGAGGTGGTTTTTTCCCCTCACCTTTCTTTTGTGAAGGCAGTTGTTATTGACTGTACCATGGGTGCATCTGAGAGCCAGAGGGACCTTGGTTTGGGTGATGCCAAGTGCATCTGTGATCAGCTGATGGTCTCTTGGTTCTTTTGGTTTAACCACTTCCCTCTTACTGCAGTAACAGGTTTGTTAAAGGCCATTGAGTAGTTCCCAAAGTTAAAAGGGAAAAGAGGGTTGTTTTGATTTACTGGGGTCAGTGGTGGTTGCACCAGTGCCATAACTGATACATTAATATTTGAGAGCTCACCTTGTCAGAGCCTCCAGTCCTGTTCTCAGGATTTAACTGCATCCCACACGAGGCTGGCAGGGATGGTGACCAAGCTGTGGAAATATTATTTTGCACCAGCAGCTTGACTCACTTGGGGACTGAAGGCCCAGGCTCTGTTTA
Source organism: Corapipo altera (assembly GCF_003945725.1). Taxonomy (NCBI): domain Eukaryota; kingdom Metazoa; phylum Chordata; class Aves; order Passeriformes; family Pipridae; genus Corapipo; species Corapipo altera. Next base: position 418,615 of record NW_020885045.1, read on the forward strand.
AAGCTGTATTTTAAAGTTCTGTCACTATTTGTGCTTAAAAAGCAGGCATATATTTGTTTTTCTCTTTTAGTGTAGTTTACAACGTGTAAGATTGTTCTTGTGCATTTAGAGCATCATTTTTAATTTATCACCCTATTGAGATGATGTTTTCTTTAATTCCTTTCAGGGACAGAAAGTGTTGATTTCCACTCTTCTTTGTGATGCTCCATTTCTGTTTATAAAAAGCAGCTTAAGCATAAGCATTCTTAGAGGTACACATTTTTTATTTATGACCACCCTGTCACACCTTTATAAATTTTATAAAAGTAAATGATAGTTTTATGCCTTGTTTCTGTTATAAACAAGATGCAAGCACAGGTTGTGTTAAAATAAACTTGGTTTTCCCTTGTTTTTTATCCAGTGGATAAATTGCTCTTATCCCATTCTGTTAACAGTGATAGATTAGCATAGACAACAGAAAGTGAGGTAAAATAAAAAGTACTTAGGAGAATATAAGTATTTTCTTCTTTAAAAAAATAGTTATAGGCTTTTTGTATTTTATTTGCAGGTCATATTTGCATTCTATAGTTGTCTTTCCTTTTTGGTTAAGGAAGGAAGAAAAAAAACTAGTTACCTGAGGAAGAATTGGAAAGGTTAATACATATTTACATAATTTCATATATGCATAAATCTTGGTGTCTACTTCCAAGTTATATTTGGTTGAACTTTTAAATTTTTAATTGATTAAAATAAAGTTATATGTATTGATAAGGTAAAAGGTTTTTCCACACTATTGTTTTATTTAATAAAGACAAAAGACAAAGTGAACTTATTAAAATTTAAACTAATAATACATTAAATGGTTTGTTTTATATAACTTGATTATTAATAGTTGGTCTTCCAACAAGTGGCTCTCAATGAAATTATGGCTCTCAAGAATTAATAAACTAATAATCTAAATAATTATTAGATGTTTCATTAGTCTCAGGCGGTTCTGATTCACTCATAGCTTGTGCCTATAAAAAGATGAGGTGAAAATTCGGCCAACTACAAATTAACCATTAAAAAACCCCGAGAAAATAATTTATTGAGTGTTGACTTGGTTTCTGTGCATATCCCACAAGTTAAAAGAATTCCAGGGGAGTTTGCTGGCAGTCTCTTCACTCCAGTCATGGGGGGGGGGTGTTGCATTCCTGGAGAAAGAGGAAAAGGGAAAAAAACCCAAGCCCTGGAGGGGTTTCTCTTCCAGGTGAACACTCAGCAAGTTGTTCACCACAGTCAGACACTTTTATTTCATTTTAGGTAACAACCAGCTGGGTACAGGAACAGAGAGGGGCTGTAAGGTCACACCAGCTTTGCTGAGTGCCCTTCCTTCTTTTTAAGGGTATTCCTGGGAAAGGGAAAAAAGAAATAGGCTTGGTTCACTCCTGAACCAGCGAGGCTGATCAGAAAGAGGGCTTTGAGATCCAAACAAAATCCCAGCTGCTGCTTCCCGAAGAGTTTGCCACTTGGATTTTACAGTTTGTCCCCAAGTTTGGGGTGGGTCTCCTCTGTGATCGGAGGGAGTGCGCGCGCTTGGAAAAACCTCCACGAGTCACTGTTTGAGCTGGGTGTCCTTTAGGGTTTTTTGCAGAGTGAGCTGGGTTGCCTTTAGGGTTTTTTGCAGGCTCTGGCTCTCTCCCTGGAGCCGTGAGTTCCCTTTGGAGAGAACACTTGCTCAGTTCCCTCCAGTGGCTGGATGGCGGCTGGAAAGCGGCTGCAGCTTCTCAGCATCCCCCTGCACTAGGACGGGCTGCATTTCAGCCTCGCCTGCTTTAGGGTCAGATTTTGATAGTTTAGCAGCAGTCAGAAAATCAGGGGGCGGGTTTTCTGCAGCAAAAGGGAATCCACAGTTTTCTCTTTGCGGTTTTTCCCAGACAGGAGAATTCCCATGACACTTTTTTCTTTGGGAGTTGTTGCCAGGCCGTGAGCACCTGAGCGGGCCCGGGGTGTTTTAGCTGTTGAGTTCAGGGCATCAGGCACAGCAGCTGCTGCAGAACCGCCTTGGCAGACAAGAGCCCGCGGTGAGGAGCCCACGGGAATTGTTTTTCCACAATTCCCGAGTTCTTTCGGTGGGTTTTAGCCGCCTGGCAAACCCCGCCTTCAGTGAGTTTAACTTGGCAGTTTATTCGTTAATGTACAATCGTTTAACAGCAGCAGGTTTTGTTCTTTTTAAGCGCTTAACAGCTCATTTACCTGCAGCTCCTTTTGTTCCCAGCCTGGGAAGTGGAAACTTGAGGTTCTTCACTTCAGTTCTAAACAACTTGTTTTTAGCGACCAGTTCAGAAACTGGAGTTTTCCGTTTTTCTCCCGTTTCCCTCTTACAGGATGACAATAACTTTGATACTTTACTGTCTGATTTCAAACCTACCTATTCAACATCACCAATCAGTTTAGAAGCAGGTAAATCTTTAGATTTTTGTTGTGCACCAAACACACTTCGTTGTGTGAGTTGTAATTCCAGTTTCTCTGTATTTTCTTGCATTTTTGCCACCTCTGTTGGAGAGCAGGAATCATCGTGCAGAACAGCAATTCTGACTTTCATTAGAATTAGAGTTTTCTGTGGTTTTGTCACAGCAAATATGCCCTTTCCAGATCCCCATATCTGGATGAGTTATTGACTTTTGGGGCTGTTTGACTCCAGCACTTTGTTTTTCTGGCAGTAGTTTCTCTTTGTGGTGTGCAGGCAGAGTTTTAAGGTGGTTCAAGCATTTCTGAGCTTTTCCTTTAGCTTTTTTGAGCATTTCAGTGCACTCTTGCTCCACTTGGGAAGAGGTAAATTTGCATTTTTGCCGAAGAATATTCCTGACACCCCACTTTCCTGGTGCCATTTTCTGTCACCTTAAAAGGGGCAGAAAAGAAGAATTTTCTGTCCAACCTGTATTAATTTATCAGTGTCTGTCAGTGTCCCCCAGGAGATCAAAGCCTTTTAATGTCCAGAACATTCTGCTGTTGTCTCACCTTTGCTTAACAGATTCCCCAGAGGACAGGAATTATTGGTACCTTTTATGTAAGGACTGCACCAAAAGTGGTCAGAAAACCCCTCAGCAGGTTCCTCCTATGAGTTATTTCAGCACCTTGAAAACGGCCTCACTCGAACAGTTCACGAAATAACACCTTTATTAATACAAATTTGTGGCAGTTTGTGGGGTTTGCTGTGTCTGGAGTAGGGTCTAACTGCAAAAAACCCACACTTAAACTGTGTAGTGATAATAATAACAGTAATGCAAAGTGTAGGCTCACACACTAAAGCAAAAGCAACTTACAGAGAAGTAAAACAACAGACACAGAATAAGTAAAGCAAAAAACTGAAGTGCACACCATAGAGCAAAAGCAACTTACAATGAAGTAATCAGGAAAAATTTTGAAGTGCTGTGGAGCAAAAGTAAAATGAGTGTCTGTGTATAAGAAATAGCTTTTGCTTGGGTCCAGTCTCTTTTTATACTTTTCTCTTTAGGCAGTTGGAGTGGCTGTAGTCAATAAACTAATTTTGGGGTGATAGACAGATGAAATAGGCCCAAGGGTCCAGTTCTGGGGGTTATCTCTGTCTTTTCCTTTTAATCCTTTTATCAGTTTCTGGGAATGTCTCCACTGGGTGCTGGGGTTTTCCAGGAAACCATCAGGAGGGTTTCTTTCTTCTTTTGTGTGCCCTTATCTATCACCTTACACAAGGTCAGCTGGCTCTTCCTGGAGCACTACCAGAGGCATCACTGCATCAGTCCCTTTAAATTGTTCTTCCCAAAGCTTTTGTCCCTACAAACACCCTTTTTTCGGGTGTATTTTCCAGTCTTGTCTTTTGGTAGCTGTGACTTCTCCAGGTGTCCTGCCATACAGCCACTGGATACAGGTTCTGGAGGGAGCCCTCACAAGGACAAATCGTCATGTATTGATTTCTGTGTTTGCTCTTTGTAGTTCTTGTAGAAACAATCTCCTCTGGAACCACCTTCCTGTGACCTGTGAGGCCAGAGCCAGCAAGGGCTGGTCTCTGTTCTTCACTTGGCCTCTGCTCAATACACCTTTCCTGGGCAGATCCCACCAGTTCCTGTATCCCAAGGAGGGAATTGTCTCTTCTGGACCAGCAGCTCCTCCTTGTCTGTCCAACAGCTGGTTCTGTCACTGACCCTTCACACCAGGTCCTTGTGTAATCCCAGGCTGAGTTTTGCTTGGATCAGTGGTTGATAAGGATTCTGTCACGGTGGTAAAGGAAGTCTGGGAGCAAACACAGGTTCCAGTTCATGCCAGTTACAGCTCTCTGGATTTCTGAAGCCCTAAGGTTCAGAAGTTCCCCCTTCCACACAAAGCAGGGGAACTGGGAGGACACCACAGCCAGGTGAGGCATTGAATCCTTGGCAGGTTTTAGAGCACTCTGGGCACCTCTCAGGGTCCACTTCAGGAGGGCTGGCCAGGATTCCTGTAACACATCCCATTCTGTGTGTGGAGAGAGGTGTGCAGAGGGGTTTGGGGACTTGGAAGAAGAATTCCAGGGAGACAGTCTCTCTGTTGAGTGGAGAATGTGCAAGTGGGAATTGTGTCACTGAGGATGGGGGAGCAGTGAGAGCTGTGTGGGCAGGCAGCACCCAGAGGAGTGAGGATGGAGTTCTGGAGCCTGTGCCTGGTTCCAGGGAGAAGCAGGCTCCTGGTCCTCAGCTGTGAGGAAGAAGAGCAGCGACACTGAAGTGAGGAAGGTGCTGGAATGTCCATCTCAGCAGCTTTGCATTTCCTTAGGGAGAGTTAAACGCACACACAGGGCAGTTTGGGTCCCACTCCCCCGTGTTTGCCTTTCAGTTCTGGAGTCAGGAGCTTGGAGGAGCTTTGCCTGCAGGTCACAGATCTCCTGCCTGGCCTCAGGAAGCTGCGGAACCTGCTCCCGGAGCACGGCTGCCTCTTGCTGTCTCCAGGGAACTTCTGGCAGAACGACCGGGAGCGCTTCAATGCCGACCCAGACATCTTCAAAACCATCCACCAGCATGAGCCAAAGACCCTGCAGACGTCAGCCACTCTCAAAGGTGAGGTGCTGCAGTGCCACAGGAGCTGGGAGAGTGTCCCATGGATTCCATTGTTATTCCATCCTCACTAATTCCAACATCTGGATTGCTCAAAGTCCCGATTTGGGCGGCATTTTGTCACTCACAGCAGCTGAAATGAAGGTGCCCAATCTGTGACAGCTCTTATTTTATATCTGTGTTTGAGCTCAGATTGTGGAAGATGAATAATTCACTCAGTCAGGCTCCTTTCTGCAGGTAAAAATAGCAGCTGTTTTGTTCCTCTCCACCCAAGCTCCAGCCTGGCTTTTCCCTCTGTCACAGTCCCCGTTGTCAGGGATAAATGAACGTTCATCCTGCTCCCCTGGGCCTTCAGGGATGGTTCCCTGCACACAGCCCGAGCTGACAATGGAGATCAGAAATGTATTTTTCCTCTCTTAATTAAAAAAAAAACCCTCTGACCGTGTGTGGGATCATTAGTGGCCCCATAATACCAGAGGAAATGGTGTATTAAATGCTGTTTCAATCCTTTGGTTTTAAAGGAGCTTTGTACCTGTCAGGAAGTGTAAAATGTATAATGGGACATGTCTGAAAAGGGAGTTGTAACCCTGAAGTAAGTTTGCTTTAAAGGTTATTTTTGAGCATCCAGAGTGTGAGCACACTGAGGATGGAGCACCTGGAGCCTGTGTGGGAGCTCACTTGCAAGTGAAATAGAGGGAGAATCATGGAATCAGAGAACTGATGGGGCTGGAAAAGCCCTCTGAGACCATCGAGCCCAACCATTCCCCCAGCTCTGCCAAGGCCACCACTGCCCATGTCCCCAAGTGCCACATCCCCAGGGCTTTGAAATCCCTCCAGGGATGGGGACTCCACCCCGTCCAGCCCCTCAAATGTCCTGTACCTGGGTTCCCCAAAACTGCCCCAGAATTGGAGGTGGGGCCTCAGCAGTGCTGACACAATCTCTGTGATGCTCCATCCCCACTCCCCGTGCCGGGTGTTGACCCCCATCCGTTGGTGTCACCGGAGCACCGGGAAGTGCTTCCGTAAGAGCAGTCACCGATGTTCCTCACCAGGCACACCCGTGTGCCCTCTCTGAGTGTGTCCTGCTGTCCCCTGCCGTGCTGTGCCCTGAGGTGCTGTCCCTGTGTCCTTGTAGACCTGCTGTTCGGGCTGCCCGGGAGGAGCAGCGGGGTCAGCCTGTCCAACCGGCAGCGCGTCGTGTCCTACACCGTCACCCTGGCGCTGCAGCGCTACGACTCCAGGTGAGGCACAGCCCGGCTCCCCTGATCCTGCTCTGGGAAAATGGGCTCTTTGCTCCACTGAGCACTGCCCTGTTTGCCTTTAGTCTCCATTTTCCTGGGGTTTAGAGTACTTTGGATCCTCCGAAGGAGCTGTTTGGGAGAGAAAACTCGCCGTGTTTTAAGGAGATAAAATACGATCCGTTCTCAGCTCCTCATTAAAAAATATTATCTATAATATCCAGAGATGCCACTGGGAATTCCTGTGGCATCCAGGGTCCAATGGGGCTGGTTTGACCCAGTTCCCTGCTCACAGACTGGTTTGATTCCCAGTAAGCACTGGTTCCACCGGTGAAAGCGCTTTGGCAAAGCCAGCATGGATCGAGTGGATCCGAGGACTCAGTGCTGCACAGAATTCCCCAAGGGATGCTTGGGGTGAAATTGGCAGCTCAGGAGTCCAGACCTGCTGTGCAGGACCCCACAGCCCCCAGGGCTGTCTTGTGGCACCTCTCCCAGCCATTTTTACACAGAATTATGTGATTCTGTGGAAATTCTGGGGGTGTTTGAGACCACGGCGTGTCCTGTTCCCCAGGGCCCAGATTTTGGTTGATGAACCTTTGCTTTAAATAGATTTGGAGAGTCTGAACAGCAGATCTTGGCAGGAATCAAGGTCTGTGAGTTTGGGCCACCCAGGAACAGCCCTGGGAGTGAGACTGGAGAGAACCACGCCCTGCTGGTCCGAGTGAATCTATGGAGCCGCTTCCTGCTGGGCTCTGGGTTCTGGGAGCAGTGTGAGGGACCTGCTCCTGCTGCTCTCCCCCTGTGCAGGTTCCTGAGCAGCCTCCGCTCCCGCCTGAAGCTGCTGCACCCCAGCCCCAACTGCTCCCTGCGGGAGGAGAGCGTGGTCCACGTGCACTTCAAGGAGGAGATCGGCATCGCCGAGCTCATCCCGCTCGTCACCACCTACATCATCCTCTTCGCCTACATCTACTTCTCCACACGTACGTTGGGCCTTGCAGGCTGGGGGGCCACTGGGGCACCTCCCTGCTGCCTGTGGGGTCTGCAGGGCCCCTGTGAGACACTCCTGGCTGTGGCACTGCCATTCCCACCTGTCTGAGCAGCAGGGCTGCTGTTGGAACGTTACCCTGGACTCTCATGGACACAGTTCATAGTCCTTTTTATCCACTTCCTGCTAATTTGTCCCCTTAGCCAGTGTGGGGTTATTCCTTGTGATACACCTCCCCATCCCTGGAAGTGTCCTGGTCTTGTGGAAGGTGTCCCTGCCCATGGCAGGGGGTTAGAACAAGATAATCCTTAAGCTCCCTTCCCACCCAAACCATTCCATGATTCTGCGATAACTTCTGAGGTGTTTTCTGTCTTAGGCAGCTTTTAAATGCCATAGGAATGACTTTTTTCCCCAGATTATTCCATCCATTATCACACAGGTCAGACCCCTCTGGCCACATTTCAGTTCCTTTTTTTCACCCCTCAGTGCTGGGCTGGGATTGGTTTGAGCTGGGAACCAGCACTGTCCCGTGTGCTGGGAGGCTCTGGGAAGCTCTGGGAGGCTCTGGGAGCTGCACCTCAGGCCCTGACACTGAACTCCCCTTTCCTGGGGGCTGTGGGGGTCTCAGTTACCTCCTGAAGTCAGTCAGGACAAGGATCCCTCCTCTATTTGTGTGGATGCCCTGGGCTGTTCCTGCTAACCCGGGCTGTGTTTTCCAGGGAAGATCGACATGGTGAAGTCCAAGTGGGGCCTGGCTCTGGCTGCAGTGGTGACGGTGCTCAGCTCCCTGCTCATGTCCGTGGGGCTCTGCACCCTCTTTGGCCTCACCCCCACGCTCAATGGAGGGTATGTCCAGCCCCTCTTCCCGGGGGGATGCACGTGGGAGCACGTGGGACCGGCTGGTTGGTGCTCCTGGGGTGTCAGTCACACACTGCCCTGCACAGTCACCATCACAGTCACCATCACAGTCACCATCACAGCTCTCCAGGGATCCAGGGGATGTGTTTCCCTGCTGGCCAGAGCCCAGTCCTCCGGGAGGTTCCTCACTGCTGAGCAGTTGGCTCTGTGTGCCTAAAGCAGAAGGAATTGTTGGGAGAACATCTTGTTCATAACCTGATTTCCCGGAGCTGAGGAGGTTCTCCCACACCTCCTCCTGCCGTGGCTGCACTGTCTTTGCTGTGAGAAAAGGGCTGGAAATCCTCAAACAGTCTCCTGTCCCGAGGTGCTGCCTGCAGGGTGTTCTCCTGGCTCCCCCTGGCAGGGTTTAGGTTACTGTGCTGCCTGCAGGGTGTTCTCCTGGCTCCCCCTGGCAGGGTTTAGGTTACTGTGCTGCCTGCAGGGTGTTTTCCTGGCTCTCCCTGGCAGGGTTTAGGTTATTTATGCACAAAGCACGTGCACAGCTGGGTGCACAGCTGGGGTTGTTCCTGGTGCTGGAGAGCAGAGCTCCACCACCTCCCAACTGAGAAGTCCCTTCATGTGTCTCTTCACTGCCCAGGATGAGATCACTCAGATCCCCCCAGGCTGGAACTTTGGCCCATGGGGTGTCCAAGCCAGGCCCTGCCCCTGCTCCTCACCTGGGAATTCCAGTTGGAAAGCTGTGTTTGCTGTGGTGCTGAGCTGGGGTTTATCAGATGGTCCCTGTGGAGGTGGGACACACTCCCAAATCCCCTCCCTGATGACTAATTACCCCCAAGTCCACCACAGTGTTCCAGGTCCACCCCGCTCTTTACACCTCCTTGTACCAGGTGCTGGAGAGTGAGGGGCTCTGTCCCCACCCTGGGAAGCACCAACACTAAAGCAGTGGTGCTCCACAAGGGCCACTTTCCAGAAATTCCTGCAGCTCTGCAAAAATGGGGATTAAACACAAACCTTTTCCCCCATCCCAGTGTGACCCTGGGAGAAGGATCTGGGCTCTGGGTGGTGTCTCCTCACCTCGACTCCGGGCTGTGTTTGCTGCTTCAGCTGCCTCTTTCCTCCTTTCCACCATGGATCTCCTCCCCAGCTCTGCTTCTGTGCCCTCCAGGGAGATCTTCCCGTACCTGGTGGTGGTGATTGGCCTGGAGAACGTGCTGGTCCTCACCAAGTCTGTTGTCTCCACGCCCGTGGACCTGGAAGTGAAGCTGCGCATCGCCCAAGGTGGGGGCTCTGCTCTGGGAGACTCCAGGGAGGGAAAACCGGGGAATCCCAAGGACTGGGAGAGGGGGAAAGGTCTAATTCTGGCCCGTGGAGGAAAACAATGTGAATTGTTCATCTTTTTGTCCCGTTTTCAATTCCGAGAAATAACATAACCCTGTCGTTGTGGGCACTGATTTTGGGGGTTGTGGACTGAAACATGGCTAAATAAGTTTAAAAACAGATTAGTAAGGGAGAGCTGGATCTCCTGGTGTAATACTGAGCACCTTGTCCTCGTGTCAGGGACATCCTGAGTGCAGTCCACAGGTGGTACCAAATTCTCCTGAATTGTGACAAAATTATCTTTTCCATTCTCCAAACACTCTGTGCCTGAGTGAGGATTTGAGCGTGCCCAAACCATGGATAAATGGAACTTGCAAACTGCAAAGCTGTTTCTAACCATCAGGGAGGAGAGAGCCCAGAGTGATGCCCAGAAAAATCTATCTGGTTTTAACAATAACAAAACACAAAGGTGTTTTGCATCCCAGATGGAAAACAAGCCCCAAGACCTCAGTGGGCCTTTGCACTCTGGAATTTTAGCCTGAAAGGCCCTTTTTGCCTGTTGTCTGTGGTTCTGAAGAAGGGAAGTGCAGTTCCCTTTGCTGGGCTCGTGTCTGGCACCCGGGAAGAGGCTCCTTTGACCTGTCCCTGCCTTTCTCCAGGGCTGAGCAACGAGAGCTGGTCCATCATGAAGAACATGGCAACGGAGCTGGGGATCATCCTCATCGGGTACTTCACCCTGGTCCCGGCCATCCAGGTGAGTGTGGGGAGTGGGACAGAGGCTCGAGGCAAAGAGCCATGGAACTGCTTGGCTTGGAAAAGCCTCGGAGACCACTGAGTCCAACCAATCCCAGGCCACCACTGACCACATCCCCAGGTGCCACATCCTGTCCCAGTTTCCTGTTATCCTGCCCCATTGCCCTGTTCTGCTGGCAGTGTCCTGTGTCCTGTCCCAGTGTCCTGTTCCCTGTCCCAGTGTCCTGTCCTCCTGTCCCAGTGTCCTGT
>NW_020885045.1:429045-436166 GCF_003945725.1 Corapipo altera
CCTGTCCCAGTGTCCTGTCCTCCTGTCCCAGTGTCCTGTTCTCCTGTCCCAGTGTCCTGTTCCCTGTCCCAGTGTCCTGTTCTCCTGTCCCAGTGTCACCATGGGTGCTCCTGAGGCACACGGTTTGTGGCTAAACAGAGCAAAGAATGAGAATCTGACTAAAATGAAATTTCCCAGCCCTAAACCCTCAGTCCCTCTGGGGTTTGTCAGTAGGACACCCAGCCCTGGGCTCTGGGCAAGGCTTTGCTGAGTTCCCTTGTTCCGGGGTTGAAGTCAGAGCTGATCCCTGTCTCCCATCCACAGGAGTTCTGCCTCTTTGCCGTGGTTGGGCTGGTGTCTGACTTCTTCCTGCAGATGTTCTTCTTCACCACCGTGCTGTCCATCGACATCCGACGGATGGAGGTGGGGAAGGGACACGGGGCCGGCCTGGGCTCCCTTCCCTGCTGTGCTGGGGACTGAAGGGAGCACAGCCTGGGACCTTCACCCTTCAGATAAAAAAACCCCATAGAATCAGAGGATCATGGAACCATTAAGGTTGGAAAAGACCTTTAAGATCATCAAGTCAAACCATCAAACAGTGCGACCACCATGGTCACCACCGTGTCCCCAGGTGCCACATCCACGTGGCTTGTAAATCCCCCCAGGGATGGGGCCCCCAGCCTGTGTCAGGGCTGGACAGCCCTTTCCAGGGAGAAATTTTCCCAATAGCTCATCTAAACCTCCCCTGGCACAACTTGAGGCCATGTCCTCTGGTCCTGGGGGCCTGAGCTGTTAAAGTTCCTGTGCTTGCCCAGTTGCACACCCAGGGATGGGGACAGGACACCTGAGGGAATGAGACACTCTCAGGAAGGACATGGAGCTGTTGGAGTGAGTCCAGGGGAGGCACCAAGGTGATCAGAGGGATGGAGCAGCTCTGCTGGGAGGAAAGGCTGAGAAAGTTGGGATTGTTCAGCCTGGAGAGAAGCTTTGGGGTGACCTAATTGTGGCCTTCCAGGGCATGGAGGAACCAACAGGAAAGATGGAGAGAGACTATTATCAAGGGCCTGGAGGGACAGGACAAGGGGGAATGGCTTCAAACTGACAGAGAAAAGGGGTTAGATGGGATATTGAGAAGGAATTCTTCCCTGTGAGGGTGGGCAGGCCCTGGCACAGGTTGCCCAGAGAAGCTGTGGCTGCCCCTGGATCCCTGGAAGTGTCCAAGGCCAGGTTGGAGCAACCTGGGATAGTGGAGGTGTCCCTGCCCCTGGCAGGGGGTGGCACTGGATGAGCTTTGAGGTCCCTTCCAACCCCAGCCGTTCCATGATTCCATGATTCTCAGTAGGTGTGCTGGTCTGGGGCGAACGGGCTGGAAGGGGCCACGGTCACACCACGGCCACGGCCGGGGGGACAATCTGTGCCGGGACATTTCCCTGCGGGACCTCCCCGGAGGTTCCCTCCCCTCACCGTCCCCTCCCTCTCTCCCCAGCTGGCCGACCTGAACCGGCGGGTGCCCCCGGAGTCCATCCTGCCCCCGGGGAAGCCGCCGTGCCGCCCCCGGGCCCCCCCAGCGCGGGCCGTGAGCGCGGGCAGCCCGCACACCATCACCCTGCAGCCCTCGTCCCTGCGCAACCTGCGCCTGCCCAAGCGCCTCCGCGTCATCTACTTCTTCGCCCGCACCCGCCTGGCACAGCGCCTCATCATGGTACGGTCCTGGGATACCACACTCCCTCAGGGGGATCCCACAGCCCCACGGGGGGATCCCACATCCCCACAGGGGGATCCCACACTCCCTCAGGGGGATCCCACACTCCCACAGCTCCTTGGGCCTCTAAGGGGGGGATCCCACATCCCCACAGGGGGATCCCACATCCCCTCAGGGGGATCCCACACTCCCACAGGAGGGATCCCACATCCTCACAGGGGGGATCCCACACTCCCACAGGGGGATCCCACACTCCCACAGCTCCTCGGGTCTCTACGGGGGGGGAATCCCACATTCCCACAGGGGGATCCCACATTCCCACAGGGGGGATCCCACATTCCCACAGGGGGGGATCCCACATTCCCACAGGGGGGGATCCCACATTCCCACAGCTCCTCAGGCCTCCACAGGCCTCTTGCTGCCCCATGGCAAATGGAAAATCACCCGCTTTCCATAAGCGCCCTTAGGAGACTGTCTGACCCTTGGGATGATTTTTATGGGCAGAAATCGTGGTCTGCTCCTGCAGATCCTGTGGGGTACAGACATTTAGGGGATATTTTTTGTTGCATGAAAGGCTTCAGGCTTTGCCTTTTGCAGGTGTGGCCGCAGTGGTTACACCAGTGACTGCCCCTGCTCGGCCCTCTGTGTCTGGGTTGGATGTTTCTAATGGAATTAGGGGAGTTCCAGTTAAATCCCCCCCAGTCCTGGAGCTGTTGCCATGGGTCCTGCACAACTGGGGATCCAGAACCCCAACCTGAGCCGTTCCAGCCCTCTTTGGGGGTGTCAGACTTGCTGGTCCCTGCTCCCAGCATGGAGTCCCCTCCCTGCTGTGTGTTTTGGGGGGCAGGACTGGGGCTCTGACCATCACACGGGTCAGGACAGGTGGTGTCTGTGTTGTGGGTGTGCTGGGAGTGCTCCCAGCCCTCGGGAGGGTCGGTGCTGGAGCCAGGCTCCATAGGGAAGGGGGGGTGTCCCTGTGCCTGGGGAGCCGTGGGTCAGCCCCCAGGAGAGCTGTGGGTCAGCCCCCAGGGGGGCCATGGGTCAGCCCCCAGAGGAGCTGTGGGTCAGCCCCCAGGGGAGCCGTGGGTCAGCCCCCAGGGGGGCCGTGGGTCAGCCCCCAGAGGGGCTGTGGGTCAGCTCCCAGGGGAGCCGTGGGTCAGCCCCCAGGGGGGCCATGGGTCAGCCCCCAGGGGGGCTGTGGGTCAGCTCCTGGGGGGGCCATGGGTCAGCCCCCAGCGGGGCTGAGGCGGTGGCACTGAGGGGGTGTCTCTGCTCGCCCCACAGGCCGGGACAGTGATCTGGATCGGGATCCTGGTGTACACCGACCCCGCCGGCCTCCGCACCTACCTCACGTCCCAGGTGACGGAGCAGAGCCCCCTGGGAGAGGCGGGGCTGCCCCCCATGCCCGTGCCCGGGGGGGTCCTGCCCGCCGGGGACCCCAAGAGGGACCTGTCGGTGTTCCCGTCGGAGCCCATCCAGCTGCCCGAGAACCAGACGCAGCAGCGGGAGCAGCAGCTGGAGCCCAACCTGCCCCCCTGGGCCCCGGGAGCAGAGGGCAGAGGGAACGGGCAGGGCGAGCTGGGCACGGAGGCAGAGGTGACCTGGGGAGCGGAGGACGAGGAGATCTGGAGGAAGCTTTCCTTCAGGCACTGGCCAGCCCTCTTCAGCTACTACAACATCACCCTGGCCAAGAGGCAAGTGGGCTGGAATGCTGTGGGCACTGGGACTGGGGGATCGACCCCAAGGGTTGGTCTTTCTTCTGTCCTTTGTCCTCCTGGGTCACAGAACTGGTTCCATGGGGTCACTCCAGGGGTGTTTGGGAGGAGCTGCCGAGCAGGTCCTGCAGGGACAGAGCTCCCAAACTCTCCAGGGCTCTTCCTCTGGGAACCAGGGTTGTTCCTCTCTGTGCTCTTGGGTGCTTTACGTGCTTGGGGTCTTCCTAGACCCTGGAGGTGGAGTTTAGAATTTTGTAAAACAATAAGAGGAGGCTCAGGGGAAACTTCTCACTCCTGACAGGAGGGGGGGGGCCAGGGGGGGGGTCAGGCTCTGCTCCCAGGGAACAAGGGACAGGATGAGAGGAAACAGCCTCAGGCTGTGCCAGGGGAGGTTTAGGTTGGACATCAAGGAAGAACTTCTTCATGGAAAGCCTGGTCAGGCATTGGAAGGGGTTGCCCAGGGCAGGGGTGGAGTCCCCATTCCTGGAGGGATTTCAAAGCCCTGTGGATATGGCACTTGGGGATGTGGGTCTGTGGTGGCCTTGGCAGTGCTGGGGATGGTTGGACTCGATGGTCTCAGAGGCTTTTCCAACCTCAGTGATCCTGTGATTCCATAGTCTGATCACCTGTAAGTGGTGGGGATGGTACATGTGAGGAAGAGACATCTGAGCTGAAGAACCTTCTTGGGGAGATCTCCTGGTCTGCGGTGCACAGGAAACTGCACCAGATCGTTGTATCCTTGCTTAAATCCATGGCATCCATTTGATCTCATCAGGAGTTCATTCCACTGTTGGATTTTTGAAGGGTGAAGACCTGGGAAATACCTTTAGAGAAGAATATTTCCAAGGAGATCTTTAGTTTAGAACACCTGGAGTTCTAAAGCACCCGAACCCTGCCCTGGCTGCCTGGTCACCTGGAGGGATTCCTGTGTCTGGTGTCTGTTCCTGAGCTGTCCTCCCCTCTCCCCCTTCAGGTACATCAGCATCCTGCCAGCCATCCCTGTCACGCTGTACCTGAACCCACAGGAGGCCCTGGAGGTGCGACATCCCCAGGAGGCCTCGCGCTACCACCCCTTCCTGGCCTCCAGCAGAGGGGACCCGGACACTGGAGCTCAGCCTGACCACACAGCCAAGCTCCAGGGCCACCAGGATGTCACCCTTTACAAGTAAAATGTCCTTGTCACAGCCTTCTGACCCTCCTCAGCCCCGGGGGCTGCTTTGGGCTGGGAGACCAAACCGTACCTGTAGAGCTGCAGTGCCAGAGCCTGGGCTGGGACACTGGGCACAGCTGAATTCATCTCCCCTGGCAGGGGCCCATCAGCTGAGGGCAGGAGTGGGCTCTGCATCCAGGCTCTTTATCACTGGGGAGCAGGGACAGGAGACTGATTTTGGGTATAAATGCCATGATTTCATAGAATCCCAGACTGGTTTGGTTTGGAAGGGACCTTAAAGCCCATCTCATTCCAACCCCCTGTCCAGGGCAGGGACACCTTCCACTATCCCAGGTTGCTCCAAGCCCTATCTAACCTGGCCTTGGACACTTCCAGGGATGGGGCAGCTACCACCTGGATATCATTTGATAATGATTTATTGGGTGTCAGATCAAACTCTGGTGCAAGGAACTTCCTTCCCTGCCTGAATCTGCAGGTGCTGAGCACACTTTGGATTAATCCAGTCCCCATCCAGTGGAGACTTAATCTTATTTGCTCTCTACTTTCCTTACTGAAAAGCCTCAAATCTTGTTGAAATTGTCATTTCCCATTAAAAACCCCTTTAATTTCCAACAAATCTCTGTAATTTGCTTAAAATCTTTCTCAGCCGGGACGTTTAGAGCAGCACACGTGTAATCCTGGCACAGGATTTTTCAAACCTGGAAACTGGATCTCTCATCTCTTTTCTCTCACCTTGTCCTTGTGTCTGTGTCCCCCAGGGTGGCTGCTCTGGGTCTGGCCTCGGGCATCATCCTGGTGCTGCTGCTCTTCTGCCTGTACCGGGTGTTCTGCCCCAAGAACTACGGGCAGAACGGGCAGGGCCGCAGGAAGAGGGGGGACCTGCCCTGCGACGACTACGGATACTCCCCCCCCGAGACCGAGATCGTGCCCCTGGTCCTCAGGGGCCACCTCATGGTACGTCACATTTAGGGAGACATGTACCTGTAAAAGGATATCATAGCATGAAATCTCCTGCAGCACTTTCCCACCTCCTCCTGGGACTCGCTCTGAGCTCCAGCAGTTCCCGCTGCTGCCTCGTCCGGCCTGGCCTTGGACACTTCCAGGGATATCCGTGTTCCCGGTGTCCCTCAGTTCCTAAACCAGCCAGTTCTGACATAAAATCTGTCACCTCTGTATTCCTCAGCCACACAAGGCTGTGGTCGGGCCCCAGGGCCACACTCAGCCGTGCCTGTCCTTCCTTCCTTGGCAGGACATCGAGTGCCTGGCCAGTGACGGGATGCTCCTGGTCAGCTGCTGCCTGGTGGGGCAGATCCGCGTGTGGGACGCGCAGACGGGCGACTGCCTCACTGTCATCCCCAAACCCAGGTACTGCCTCACTGTCATCCCCAAACCCAGGTACCATCCCAAACCCAGGTACTGCCTCACTGTCATCCCCAAACCCAGGTACTGCCTCACTGTCATCCCCAAACCCAGGTACCATCCCAAACCCAGGTACTGCCCTACCATCATCCCCAAACCCAGGTACCGCCCTACCATCATCCCCAAACCCAGGTACCATCCCAAACCCAGGTACCATCCCAAATGCAGGTACTGCCTCACTGTCATCCCCAAACCCAGGTACCATCCCAAACCCAGGTACCATCCCAAACCCAGGTACTGCCTGACTGTCATCCCCAAACCCAGGTACTGCCCCACCATCATCCCCAAACCCAGGTACTGCCCCACCATCATCCCCAAACCCAGATACAGGAATGGAGCCCCTGCTGCTTCTCCTCCTCTGCTGGAGGAGCAGCTCTGCTGAATCCTTGGGTTCCATCTGCTCAGGGATCACCTCTGCTGGATCCTCGGGCCCTGCTGCTGAGGGAGCAGCTCCAGGAGCAGCCCTGCAACAGGGCCTGACTGAGCTTTATCCCTCGTTCCAGGTTGCGGAGGGACAGCAGCGGCATCTTTGACTACCAGGAGGGCTGGGATCAGAGCCCGGACAGGAAGAACGGGCTGGAGGACTCCTTTGAGAGCAGTCACCAGCTCAAGAGGCTGCTGGGGCCCCCCCAGCCCCCGCTGTTCTGCGACCAGCCCGACCTCACGTCCCTCATCGACACCAACTTCTCGGAGCAGGTGAAGGCGGCCGAGTCGGAGCCGCGGCTGCGGGCCGTGGGCAGCCGCCACAAGGACACGGGCTACGACTTCAGCAGCCTGGTGGGGAAGGTGTACGAGGAGCACGGCGGCTCCGGCTGCAGGAGCGTGACCTTCCCGGGGCTCCCGGCCCCGCTCGGCCCCGCCGGGCTCTGCGGGAGCAGCGGCCGCACCCCGGGATGCGGCTCCGACGAGGGCGGGGGCGGCCGCCGGCGCAGCCTCGGGGACCGGAGCCTGGGGGACGAGCCAGGCTGCGAGACATCCTCACCCCTGCCGGCCTGGGGAGGGGACCTGGACAGCTCCGTCTGGAGCCTCGACCTGCAGGGACACCTGATCGTGGCCGGCCGGAGCAACGGGAAACTGGAGGTGAGGAGCAGGGCTGGGGTGATGGGAGGGGAAGGGAGGAGCAGGGACACGGTAA
>NW_020885045.1:436176-438242 GCF_003945725.1 Corapipo altera
GGAGGGGAGGGGCAGGGACACGGTAACGGGAAGGTGGAGGGGAAGAGCAGGGCTGGGGTGATGGGAAGGTGGAAGGGAGGGGCAGGGGTACGGGAAGGTAGAGGTCACACAGCTCCAGGGGCACAGCCCAGGGAGCTGTTACCTGGTCACGGTGACCCCTCCTCCCCCAGGTGTGGGATGCCATCGAGGGCACCCTCTGCAGCAGCAACGAGGAAGGACAGTCCGGAATCACGGCCCTCGTCTTCCTCAACAACAGGTAATTCCTTGGGCAGGGCTGGAGATCCCCTGCCAGGGTGGGCCAGGACCCAGCCCCAACCTCCACAGCAGCTCCAGGCTCAGCTGGGAAGTCTCTTCCTCAGAACCATGGAATGTCCTGAGTGGGATGGGACCCACAAGGATCATCCAGTCCCACCCCTGGCCCTGCACAGACACCTCAGCAGTCCCACTCTGTCCCTCAGAGCATTGTCCAAACACTCCTGGAGCTCTGGCAGCCTTGGGGCTGTGCCCACTGCCCTGGGGAGCCTGGGCAGTGCCCAACCACCCTCTGGGAAAAGAACCTTTTCCTGAGATCCAACCTTATATCCAGCCATATCCTTCCCTGTGTCCACCTCTCACCAGCTTTTCTGGCTCCAGGTCTGCTCCAGCAGCCACTTCTTCATTCTTCAGTCTCCCCAGCAGCAGAATATCCAGAAGGTTTCAGGGCTGGGAGAGCTTTGGGTCCCTGGTTCCTGTGGCTGCTGTTGCAGAGGTGCTGCCATGGGGCAGTGGGTTCTGAGCTCTGTGATCTCCCAGCCCTGCTGGTGCAGTTCCTCCCAGGAGTGGGTGCTCTGTGCTCTACCCAGTCTGGGGGCCCGGGGGGGCCTCTCCTCACCCCCTGTCTCTCCTCAGGATCGTGGCTGCCCGGCTGAACGGCTCCTTGGATTTCTTCTCTCTGGAGACACACGCGGCCCTGAACCACCTGCAGTTCCGAGGTGAGCAGGGTGGGAGTGTCTGCATTGCCCTGTGCTCCTCCCTCTTCCTCCTCCCTCCTCCTGCTTGGAGCTGACTCTTCTCACACCCCCTCCAGCTTTAGCAGTAAGGGCACCCTGTGCTGCCAGGGGCCGAGGAGAGGTGAGGGGTTCTGGGGCAGTTCCCTGTGCAGGGAGTCAATCCCCGTGCTGGTTTTCCCCAGGGCAAGGGGCTGGAGGCTCCAGTGTGCTCCCAGGGTCAGCTCTGCCCTTACCTCCTTCCTCTCCCACTTATTTCTCTCAGTTTTCACTCATTCCCAGCCCAGGGCCTCAGCACAGCCACAGGTCTGAGGGGGTAACAGCTTTGAGCACAGGGGTTCCTTCAGTTCTGCAGTGGATGATTTAGATGGGAAGGAATTTCTGGCTGTGAGGGTGGGGAGGCCCTGGCACAGGTTGCTCAGAGAAGTTGTGGCTGCCCCTGGATCCCTGGAAGTGTCCAAGGCCAGGTTGGATGGGGCTTGGAGCAACCTGGGCTAGTGGAAGGTGTCCCTGCCCATGGCAGGGGGTGGCACTGGGTGATCTTTCATGTCCCTTCCCACCCCACCATTCCAGGATTCCATGACTGTTGAGCCCCTCACTGTTCGTGAGCCCTGAGCCGCTGCAGCTGCAGCCCGAGGGTTCCCTGGAGGGGCAGCCCCAGGTTCTCAGTGCAGGCTCACCTGTGTCTGTGCAGGGGCCCCGGGCCGGGGCAGTGTGCCATCGTCACCGGTGCTGAGCGGCGGGGCCGTGGTGCTGTGCCAGCTCACCCACAGCGTGCCCTGTGCCCACCACAAGCCCATCACGGCGCTGAAGGCGGCGGCCGGACGGCTCGTCACGGGCAGCCAGGACCACACGCTCAGGGTGAGAGTGGGACACGGGGACAGGGGGACACGGGGACATGGGGACAGGGGGACAGGGCACGTGGGGACAGGGGGACACGGGGACAGAGGGACAGGGGGACAGGGCACATGGGGACAGGGGGACATGGGGACAGGGGGACACGGGGACAGGGCACGTGGGGACATGGGGACATGGGGACACGGGGACAGGGCACGTGGGGACATGGGGACATGGGGACAC
>NW_020885045.1:438342-439481 GCF_003945725.1 Corapipo altera
GGGGACATGGGGACAGGGGGACATGGGGACATGGGGACATGGGGACATGGGCTGGGCTCAGCCGGGGCACAGCTGAGCTGTTCGTGCATGAGGGGGGGAGCTTGGGGAGGGGGCTCGGAGCCAACCCGGCACATTCCAGAAGCTCCACAGGCTCTGTCCGTGCCCCGATGTGGCACCAGTGGAGTTGGAAGGACAGAGCCCGTGAGTGTCACCCTGAGCTGAGTGTGGGATCCCTGTGGGATGGGTGACTTCAGAGGATCATGGAATTACAGAGGTTGGAAAATGCCTCTGAGACCATCGAGTGCGACACTCCCCCAGCACTGCCAAAGCCATTACTGACCCACATCCCCAAGTGCCACATCCACAGGGCTTTGAAATCCCTCCAGGGATGGGAACCCCACCACTACCCTGGGCAGCTCTGCCAGGGCTGGACAGCCCTTCCCAGGAAGGAATTTTCCCAGTATCCAACTTGAACCTCCAACTGAGGCTATTCCCTTTCGTCCTGTCCCTTGTTCCCTGGGAGCAGAGTCTGACTCCCCTCTGGCTCCCCCCTCCTGTCAGGGGGTTGCAGAGCCAGAAGGTCCCCCCTGAGCCTCCTTTGCTCCAGACTGGGCCCCCCCACCTGGGCTCGTGTCCAGCCACTGTCACCAGCACCCCCAGGGCCTTTTCCAGTTTTCCAGACAGTGCCAATCCTGGAGCTGCAGGGGATTGCTGTGACCCAACACGAATATCAGGGTCTCTGTTCCGGGGTGTCCCCCGTCCTCTCCCCATCCCCTTCAGCCCTGCACGTCCCTGCCCTGCCCTGTCACCTCCTGACAACCATGACCTGTCCCTGCCCTGGCAGCACCATCCCGAGGCCTCTGGAATCGCTGCCAGGCTCTGGCTCTGCCGGGACAGGGATCAGGTGGATCTGCTGGGTCACGGGCAGCTCAGGTGGCACCACCCCCAGCGGCTGCCCCGGAGCCCCTCACCTGCCTGTCCTGCCCCAGGTGTTCCGGCTGGAGGACTCCTGCTGCCTCTTCACCCTGCAGGGCCACTCGGGAGCCATCACAGCTGTGTACATGGACCAGGTACGGGGGTGTGGGACCATCCCTGAGAGCATCCCTGACCCAGCCCTCACCCAGAGAGCATACCTGACC
>NW_020885045.1:439491-445408 GCF_003945725.1 Corapipo altera
CCCTGAGCCCACACCTGAGCCACCAGCTCAGCCAGAGGGACTCACCTGGACCCCTCCATCCCTTGCTGTGTCCTCACAGGCTGAGCCAGAGTTTCCCCCCAGGTCACTGTGAGCTCAGTGATCCCTTTACCTGCAGATCTCCTGCCTCCCTGCCCTGTTGGAGCAGGGAACTCATTCCTGCACTGCCAGGCCAGGGGGTGAGCAGGGCTGAAATGGGGCCTGAGCCCCTGAGGAGGATCTGCCCCCACCCCCCAGAAAGAGGAGGGGGAGCCCCCCCTGTGCTGTCCAGCCCTGTGTAAATGAACTCAGGTGTCTCTGTCCCTGGTGGCCTTGGGGGTTTGTCACCCCCAGTCTGCTCGAGCACAGGGACACAGGCAGGGAACCCCCGAGCTGGCAGTTCAGGCTCCCATCCCACATTCCCACGGCCTGGGAGTGCTGGGAATGCTGGTGTGCGGAGCCAGCCCGGGCACCCGGCGGCTTCTGGCGGCACCGTCCCCCCCCTCGGGGTCCTGACCCAGCCCGGTGTCCCCGCAGACCATGGTGCTGGCGAGCGGTGGCCAGGACGGGGCCATCTGCCTGTGGGACGTGCTGACGGGCAGCCGGGTGAGCCACATGTTCGCCCACCGCGGGGACGTCACGTCCCTGACCTGCACCACGTCCTGCGTCATCAGCAGCGGCCTGGACGACGTCATCAGCATCTGGGACCGCAGCTCGGGCACCAAGCTCTACTCCATCCAGCAGGTGGGCACTGGGGGCACTGGGGAGGGACAGCGGGGGCAGCGGGGAACTGGGGGGGATGGAAAATTCCTCTGAGACCATCGAGTCCAACCGTCCCCCAGCACTGCCAAGGCCACCACTGACCATGTCCCCAAGGGCCACATCCACAGGGCTTTGAAATCCCTCCAGGGGTGGGGACTCCACCACTGGGCCAGGGCTGGACAGCCTTTTCCGTGAGGAATTTTCCCAATACCAACCTCAATGTTCCCTGGCACAACCTGAGGGCATTTCCTCTTGTCCTGTCCCTTGTTCCCCAGGAGCAGAGCTCTGCCCCATTCCAACCCCCCAGGGCTCAGCTCTCCCCATCCCAGACCCAGGGCTCGGCTCTCTCCCATGCCAAGCCCGTGGCTCAGCTCCCTGCCCGTCCCCCACAGGAGCTGGGCTGTGGTGCCAGCCTGGGCGTCATCTCGGACAGCGTGCTGGTGACGGGGGGCCAGGGCTGCGTGTCCTTCTGGGACATCGGCTACGGGGACCTGCTGCAGACCGTGTACCTGGGCAAGAGCAACGAGGCGCAGCCGGCGCGGCAGATCCTGGTGCTGGACAACGCCGCCATCGTCTGCAACTTCGGCAGCGAGCTCAGCCTGCTCTACGTGCCCTCGGTGCTCGAGAAGTTGGACTGAGCAGGAGCGGGGCCAGGCGGGACCGAGGGGGCTCGGCCCGAGGGGGCGGGACAGCGGCTCCATCGCTCCGGCCGTGCCTCCAACGCCTTCCCAGCTCAGACCGGGCAGGGCCCCACCTTCCTGCTCCTCTCCCTGTTCCAGCACCTTCCCTGCCGTCCCGGGGGCTCCCAGGGACGGTACAGAGGGACACAGGGGGACACAGGGTAGGGCAGGGGGGGACAGTGGTGGTGGCTCCCAGCGCTGACCGGCCAAGGCACGGAACAGCCCCTGGAGAGCCCCGGGGGCAGTGGGGAGAGGGCCGGGACCGACCCCCTGGGCGTGGCTCGGCCCCCACGTGCCTTAGGGCGTGGCAGGGCCCCCCCAGCCCCGCCCCGGCCACAGCAGCCCTGCCCTATTTATTTATATGCTGTAAATAGTTATTATTTATTGGGGCACGGGGGGCCAGCACCCCCCTCACCCTGGCACAGCCGCCCTGCCCGGTCCCTCCTGCGCCCCGTTTGCAGCAATAGCACCTTCCTCCTCCTCCTCCTCCTCCTGCTGCGGGGCCAGAGGAGGCTTTTCTCAGGTTGGGAGGGGCGGGAGCCTCGCCCACGCTCCTGCAGGTGCTGGGGAGGGACCCCCGGGCAGGGGGAGCACCCGAGGGACCCCTGAGTGGGACCAACCATGGGCAGGCACCACCCCGAGCACGGGGCTGCCCCCAGAGCCCCCCACCCACTGCGGGCCGGGGGCTGCACTCCCCTCCCCGCTGCAGCCCCTCCCCAGGCCGGGGGTCCCGCCCGTCCTGCCGTGCCCCCCGAACGCCGATGACGCCTGTTCTCGACCCCCGGTGATTGTAGAGGCGGTGCCGGCCCGGCACGGGGGCCCTGCAGCCCCGGGTCCCCCAGGCCGGCCCCGCGGGTGGCCTTCGCCCAGCTGTACCTTTGTGCCGTACAGGGGACGCTTTTTGTACCGACGTGTTTTATAACTGTGCGAGAACGCCCATTAAACGGAACTAACCCGAGCCTGGCTGAGCCCCCCGGGGCACAGCCCCCCACCCACAGCAGCACCAGCGCCCGGCCGATAAACTCGCTTTATTTTAGTAGCAAAGAGCTGAAAAAGTCAGTTCTACCTGGAGTCAAAGTGGAGCTGGGGGGGGGCCGGGGGGCCCCCGCCCCCCTCACGCCTTGTTGAGTGTCCAGAGGGGGTCGAGCATGCTTAGGGGGTCGTCGCTGGGCCGGGGCCCGCGGAGCCCCTCGCCCGGCTGCGCCTGCAGGAAGTTCTGCTTGTTCATGCGCTGTTTGCCCTTCAGGGAGGCGTCCAGGCTGAAGGCTTCGGGCGTGAGCGACGCCAGCAGCTCCAGCGAGGAGGAGGAGGAGGAGGCAGGGGGGGCGGGGGGGGGCGCTGGTGGCCCCCCCCGCCCCGCCTCGGCCCCCCCCCGCGCGTGGTTGCTGCTCTCGGAGTCACCCTGTGCCTCGGGGAGGGGCGGCCCCGGGGCGGGGGGCTCGGGCAGGGGGGCACCGACACCGTCCACGACGCCGTCGGGAAGCGCCGGCGGCACCTCGGGGTCCGTGGGGTCCGGAGGGGAGGTGGGGTCCGCCCCCCAGCCCCCCCCGGGCTCTGTGCTGGGCCCCCCCGGTTTGATGCTGAGCTTGGCGATGGTGGCCTGGATGGAGCTGATGGGAACGTCCCCCCCCAGCACCAGGTCCTGGGGGTCCTGCTGGAAGTAGAGCTGGGGGAGAGCAGCCCCGTGAGCCCAGGGGTGGCAGACCCCCTCCAGCCCCCCCGGTACTCCCCCCGTACCCACCTTGGGCGAGGTGCTGTTGGGGGGCTTGGGCAGCGCGGGGGTCCCCACGCCGTGGCGCAGCAGCACCTGCTCCACGTGGAGCAGGACGGCCTCAAAACAGAACTTGAGGTGCAGCTGCAGGGGAGAGGGACGCGGTGAGAGCCCGGGGGGCTGCAGCCCCCGCCCCCAGCCCCCGAGGGGCTGCAGCCCGTGCCCGGTACCTTCTCCTGCAGCATGTGCTTGCGCTGCTGCCGCATGCGCCTCACCAGCTGCGGCAGGTCCGGGATGCCCTTCCCGGCCTCCACCTCCTGCACGGCCGCGTACAGGAGGCAGAAGGCCCCGGTGCGGCCCACGCCGGAGCTGCGGAGAGACCCCCGGCTGTGACACCCCGAGGGACAAGGGGGGACCCCACCCCACCCCGGGAGCCCCCTCCCCGCTCACCTGCAGTGCACCACGACGGGCGTGTGGAGCGGGCGCTGGTGCAGGTAGTGCCCGTGCACCTCCTGGATGAAGCGCAGGAGGCTCCCCTTGCTGTCGGGCAGGCCCCTGGATTGGGGGGACACACTCACTGGGGAGTCCCTGGGCTCAGCCCCCCAGGAGGCATCAGGGCTGCCCAAACACCGTCCCACACCCAGAGCTCTGGTCCCCCAGCCCCACCAGGCCCTCCCCTGCAGCCCCCCCAGCCCCCCTTGCCCGCCCGTTCCGTACAGCTCAGGCCAGGAGGTGAACTGGAGGTGGGCCACGGTGCGTTTGAGGCTCTGGTCGCGGTACTGCAGCGTCAGCATCCGCTCCACGTGCGTGGGGGTCACCCGCAGGCTGGTCAGCACCAGGGTCAGGGGGCCGTGAGCCACGGGCTGGCCCCGCTCCGACGGGAAGTACCGTAGCACCTTCTGCCGGGGGACGGGCGTCAGGACACCCTGCCGGGGCCGCTGCCCCCCACGGGCCCCCCACAGGGGCGAGAGGCAGCAGGCAGGGTGTCCCATCCCCAGGGGCCCCGCTCCCGCCGTCCCTCACCCGGGACAGGACGCACCTTGTCCAGCTCCTGCTCGGACACCAACATGACGACCACGGAGACCTTCTGCTCGTAGATCATGAGCCAGAAGTCGGCGGCGGTGCCGAGCAGCGGGGCCTGGGTGGCGATGAGGGCGGGGCAGTACGGGGACAGGTCCTCCACGCGGCTGGCATTGATGTAGTCGTCCTTGCCCGAGCACAGCACGACGCGGTTGCGGTCGTAGGGCATGATGTCCTGGTGCCGGTTCTTCATGGAGTAGCAGCGGGCGATGGCGATGGAGCGCTGGCGGGCGTCCCGCTCCTGGGCCTCCTGCAGCTCCTTCCAGAGCGCGTCCAGCTCGGAGCCGCCGCCGGGCACGGGCCGCTCCAGCCGCTCGGCCGCGGCCCGGAACCGCTCCAGCTCGGCCCGCAGCCGCTGCACCCGCTCGGGCTCCGCGTACGGGTCCGCCTCGATCACCTGCACGGCCCGCGGCCGCTGCCCCTCCTGCGCGCCCGCCTTGGTGGGCTGCAGCAGCCCCCCGGCCGCCGCCCCGCCGGGCTGGCTCTCGGGGCTGGACGAGAGCAGGTCCGCGGGGCAGGGGCTCTGCCGCGGGAACGCCGCGTCCCCCGGGGGCGGCGGACGGGGCGCCGGGGGCTGCACGGGCAGGGCCGGCACCGGGGAGGGGGCCGGGGACGGAACCAGGGGGCCCTGGACCACCACGGTGCCCGGCACGGGGCTGGGCGGGGGCGCCTGGGCGGGGGCGGCCATGGACCCGGGGGGCAGCTGAGTGCCCGGGGGGGCCGGGCTGGGGCAGAAGGGCAGCGCGGGGGAGCCGGGGGGCACGGCCGGGAGCCCCCCCAGCGCCGCGGGACCGCCCTGGGCAGGGGCCCTGGGGAAGGGCACGGCCCCCGGGTGCGGGGCGAGCCCCGGCGGGGGCAGCTGGTCCTGCCCCGGGAGCTGGTAGAGCTGGGGGGGCAGCGGGGGCTGCCCGGGGGCGGGAGGGGGCAGCTGCCCTCCGGGACCGGCGAAGGGCTGCTGGGGGAACTGGGCCGGGGGGGCGAGGGAGGGCCGGGGGGGCGGCTGGACGGGCAGCGGGGCCTGGGCGGGGCCCGGGGGCGGGCCGGGCCCCGGGGGGAACTGGTGGGGGGCTTGGGCGGGGGCGAAGGTGGGGGGGGGCTGTGCCGGGGGGAAGGGGTGCTGAGCCGGCGCCACGAAGGGCCGAACCCCTCCCGCGGGGTAGGGGAAGGGGGCCGGGGGCCCCGCCGGGCGCTGGGGGGGCAGGAAGGGGCCCGGGGGTCCCCGCGGAGGGGCGGTGCAGCTGGAGATGGGGGCATGGACACTGTCCACCGTGGTGGTGGCCGGGCGGGTGCCCGGGGGCTCGGGGCCACCCAGCCCCGGCTGGGCACCCAGGGGAGCTGCCCCCGGGGCGGGGGGGGCGGGGCGGGCCGGGGGCCCCCCCGGGCTGGCCCAGGCCGTAGGCGGGGGCGGGCAGGGCCCCGTGCTGGGGG
Organism: Corapipo altera; assembly: GCF_003945725.1. NCBI lineage: Eukaryota > Metazoa > Chordata > Aves > Passeriformes > Pipridae > Corapipo > Corapipo altera. Next base: position 445,150 of record NW_020885045.1, read on the forward strand.
GACGAGCGCGGGGGCGGCACGTGGGGCCCCCCGAAGGCCGGCTGGCCCGGAGCGCGGATCAGGGGGGCGGCCGGGAAGAGCTGGGGCGGGGCCGGGGCCGAGCTGGGCACGGGCCCGGCCGGGGCCGAGGGCTGCAGGAGCTGCCCCGGGGCCCCCCCCGCGGGGGGAAAGGGGCCGGGGGGCCCGGGCAGGCGGTAGTGCCCCGGGAACGGGGGCGTGGGGGCCAGGGGGGGCAGCGGGGCACTGGCCACCCCCCCCC
>NW_020885045.1:445508-453104 GCF_003945725.1 Corapipo altera
CGGGGAGCCGCAGCCCCCCAGCCAGGGCGGCCAGTGCTGGGGGGGGCAGCTGTGCCAAGGGCCCGGGCAGCAGCTCCGGGGGGAGGCTCCGCAGCTCCTCGGGCAGGTCCGGCAGCCCCAGGGAGCCCAAATCTGCGGCCTCGGAGCCCCCAGGTTCCAGCTCCAGCACCTTCTTCTGCAGGGGGGGCTTGGGGGCCGTGGGCCGGGGGGGCGGCTGCTTCTTCAGCTCCCTGGGGGGGCAGGTGGGGCTCAGGGGGGGCTGGGCACTGCCTGCCCACCAACCCCCTCCATGGGCACCGGGACCCTCGAGCCACCACGCAGAGCACCCCGAGGCCCTTTCCCCCTCCCGGGGGTCTCAGCAGCCCCCCAGGCTCTGGGCAGCACCCACCTCTCGAGCAGCTGCTGCCGCTGGGCCTGGCTGGCCTGGCACACGGCCCGTGCCCGCTCCAGCAGCTTGGCCGCCTTCCCCTCCAGGTCCGTGTAGAAATCCTTCCCCTCCTGGGACTTCTTCATCAGGTCCTCATAGGCCTCGTAGGAGGCCACCAGCGTCTGGACGGTGGTGTTCCACCTGGGAAAGGGGCAGGGAGGGGATGGACTACCGGTATGAAGGTTGGTCCCAGCTCCAGGCTCCCGGGTGACCCAGCAGCTCCCACTGGGATGGACACGGGGGCAGGACAAAGCCACTGGCACGGCTCCCAGCACAGGGGTCAGACAGGGAAGCCAGGGGTGAGCCCAGCCCTGTCGCTGGGCCCTGAGCCCCCCGCACTCACTTGTGCTCCACCTCGGCCAGGCCCTTGCGCACGGCCGCGTACTTGACGTTGGCGTCGGTCAGGGCCTTGAGCACGTTCTCCTGCGCCGCCAGGTTCTGCTCCAGGTACACCTTCAGCTGGTCGTACTTCCTGAGCTGCTCCTCAAAGAGCTTCTGCCGGGACAGGGGAGGGTCCGTGGGGCTCGGGGCCGGAGCAGCCCCCGCGGGGGAACGGGCACGTCCCCAGCCCCACCTTCATCTCGGAGCGGTCGGTGGTGACCAGCGAGGTGGTGATGTCGTCCTTCTGGATCATCTCCCGCAGCTGCTGCTCCAGGGACATCCGCTGGTCCCGCATCTCCTGCACCTTGGCCAGGATTCGCTTCAGGTTCTGCAGCACCTGTTTGTCGTCTGGGGGCGGGACAGGGTCAGGGGCAGGGCTGGACCCTGAGGGACCGCACGGAGCCCGAGGGGTGGATCAGGGCTGGGATCCCCAGGGGTGAGGGGCCACACCCTGGGACAGCGACCAGGGCTCTGTCCCCAGACAAGGCCCCACTTGTCACATTTCCACGGGGACAAGCACCCACCCAGCTCACCCGCCCAGTGACACACAGGGACCCCCAGGGGGGCACAGGGAGGGACAGTCCTGCCTCCCCCAGCCCAGGGTGGCACATCCAGCCTCAGGGGGTTACAGCCCTGCCTCCCCCCAGCCTGGGGTGTGGTGGGGACAGGCAGACCCCCAGAGTGGCACAGGGAGAGCAGCCCTGCCTGCCCCAGTCCGGGGGGACACATTCAGCCCAGGGGGGCAGAGGGAGGGACAGCCCTGCCTCCCCCATGCCAGGGGGACACATTCAGCCCAGGGGGGCACAGGGAGGGACAGCCCTGCCTCCCCCATGCCAGGGGCCAGGCCTCACCTTCGCTCAGGGTGGGGGTGGGCAGTGCAGCCCGGACCTGCTCCAGGGGGCCGCTGAGCAGGCGCAGGTTGCCCAGGTGCAGGTTCATGGCGCGGTGCAGCTCGGTGTTGGTGAAACTGGCCTTCTCGTGCAGCTCCAGGTACTTGGAGCACTCCTTGCTCACCTCGGCCAGCCCCGGGGGGGACCCCGGTGCCGGTGGGACCCGCCCCAGCAGCTCCTGCAGCTTCCGCTCCTGCGCCTCGTCCTCCTCCAGCAGGTCCCGGATCTCCTTCAGCGACGCCTCCACGTCCGTGAAGACCCCGGAGAGCACTGGGGGGACACGTGGAGCGGGGCTGGGACACCTCCTGACTGCTCTGGGCCTGGAGCCGGGCACGGACACGGCCTCCCAGGATTAAACCCGGCTGTGGGCAGCCCAAGGCAGGACATGGCAGCCCAGACACCGGGGTGGTGGTGGGCACTCCTGGGCACCAACCCCCTCAGGGTCACCCCCCTCCCATCCAACAGGGAAAACACTTTGGGATCCAGGAATTTATGCCGGTAGAGAACCGGCCGTTGGTGCAGCCGTTCCCAGTGCCAAGCTGTGGGCAGGGAGCAGTGCCACCCCCAGGTTCCCTCACCCTGCATGGACTGGACGAGGTTGCGGACGGTGTCGGGGCGCACGCTGAGGGCAGCACACTTCTCCATCAGCACGGCCGGGATGTGGTTGTACATGTCCAGGTTGTCCACAGTCTCGGGGTCCAGCTGCATGGAGTCCATGAACTGGCTGTGGGGCACAGAGGGGTCCCTGAGGGGTGGCCGTGTCCCCCCTGCCAAAGCCCAGGACCCGCAGGGCCCCTGGGGGGTGGGAGGGCCCCACCAGTCCCCTCACGTACTCCAGCACTTCGTTCTTGGCCTCGATCTTGGCCATCACGTCCCGCAGCAGTTTGGCCTTTTCCTCGCTGTGACAGGACAAAACAGCCCATGAGTGCAGGGAAACCCCTGCCAGGATTCCTGAGCCCGGGGGTCCCTGGGTCCCTGAGCCCTGGTCCCCCCTGGGGACTGGCTGGAGCCTCGTCCAGCCCTGGGGGGGTCACAGATGGCTGTGACGTTGGTCCCCTGCAGCTCCTCCAGCCTGCAGAGCCCGAGCTGGGACAGGGGGGCCTTGCTGGATGCACACCCCCATCCCACCCCACCCCAGACACACCTGTACAGGGACGAGGCCTCGTGGGCAGCCATGGGCACCAGCTTGGCAAAGATGTCAGGGCCGGTGACCGCAGGGTCCGTGGGGTTCACGGGCAGAGCCTTCACCAGGGGGGCACCTGCAGGACACAGCCCTGGCTGGGACCATCCCACACAGATCCCTGTTCCCAGGGAGCCCCTGGCTGGGACAGATCCCTGTTCCCAGGGAGCCCCTGGCTGGGACCATCCCACACAGATCCCTGTTCCCAGGGAGCCCCCTGCCCACCTTTGACGGACTGCAGGGTGTCCAGCGCGGGCACGGCCTCGTGGTAGATGAAGTCATTGTCCTTCTTGGCAGAATTGTACCTGGAATTGGGAAGTGATGCCTTGTCAGGAGCAGTGGGCAGCATTCCCAGCTCCCTGAGCTCGCTCCCACTGGGATCAGCCCCCCAGGTCTCCCAGGATCACTCCAGCATTCCCACAGCAGCCGTTCATCCCCAGAGCCTGGGGCAGTGCTGGGCTCTGCAATGGGGACACCAGGGACACTCCCCAGGCTCCCTGTCCCCCAACATTCCCAATCCCTGGAGAAGGACAGATACACCACCCTGGGGTGCCCCCTCCACACTCACTTCCCACCAATCACATCCATGGTGAACCTCAGGGCTTCCTGCACGGTGTCGGGCTGGCCCTGTGGGATTGAGAGCAGGAATCACTGTCAGAGTGTTCCCAGAGCCTCCCAGGCACCTCCTGCTGCACTCCAGACAGGAATGGGGAGGCCTGGGGGCAGCTGAAGCCTCTTAAAGCCATCCCAATCCTCCCCTTCCCAGCCTGGCAGCCCAGGGAAACCTGAGAGTGGGAACCCCCAATCCCTGCTCCTGGGAACACACCTTTGCCAGCTTGATGGCTTCATTGAGCTTATCCAGAGCACTCTGGAAGTAGATGACCTGTGGAGAGAGCAGGAATTGGGGTTGGCACAGGAGGAAATGCCCCTGCCCTGCACAGGGACACCAGTCCCTGAGGGCCAGAGCTTCCCAGGGCCTTCCCAGAGCTCCCAGGCACCGTCAGGACACAGGGCACAGGTGAGACACTCATGGATGCCCAACATGCCAACCCCTCCCAAGACACAACCCCCTTCCCAGAACCAGGATCCAGAGCCTGGAGTGGATGACATGGGATGAGGTGGCCCCGCTTACCCTCTCCCCAAACTTCTGCTGCTCCTCCGCCTGCTTCCCCATGTGCAGCTGCAGGAAAACAGGGATCAGAGCTGTGTGACTCCAGGGAGAGCTTCCAGAGGGGCAGGGAAAGCCCAGGGATCAGCCCCCCAGCCCCTCCCCACTCACGTGGGCCACGGCAGCAAAGTAGTAGATCTTCATCTGCACCAGCTTCTTCCAGTCCTTCTGGATCTTGCCCAGCAGCGCCGCCGTCTCCGAGTTCTCCAGCGCCCTGCAGGCCTCCTTGTAGTAATCCACCACCTGGGGGGCACAGGGCTGGGGCACCCAGGAACACAAGGAGCCACAGCAGCGAGGGCAGGGGGGGCACCGGCACCGGCCCAGGGATTCGGATCGCCCGGAAAAACGGTTCCGGTGGGGAACTCGGGGATGTGCTTGGGATCAGAGCCAGGGACTGGTGACATCACTGGGACACCTGTCCCCGGTCCAGGTTCCTCCAAGTCCCATCCAACCTGGCCTTGGACACTTCCAGGGATGGGGCAGCCACAGCTTCTCTGGGAAGTTCATTCCCACCCCTCACCTCCCTCACAGCCAAGAATTCCTTCCCAATGCCCCACCCAAATCTCCCCTGTGGCAGGGGGCAGCCATTCCCTGTGTCCTGACCCTCCAGGCCCTTGCCCAAAGTCCCTCTGCAGTTCCCAATCCCTGGATTGTGCTGGGAGCAGCTCCTGGAGCTCACCTGGGCACTGATCCGGGCCACCAGGAAACTCTTCCTGTTGTCCAGCATGGACTTCTCCAGGAGACACTCCTGTGCCTGGCCCTGCCAGGGACAAGAGGGGGAATGTTCACTGTCCTCAACCCTTGGGACACCCCAGAACTCCAGCAGGACCCCCCAGCTCCAGCCCCTTTCCTGAGAGTTCAAGGAGGCACAGGTAATATCAGTGCCCAGAGAGTCCAGGAATGTCACAGAGCCTTCCCTGACTCCCACTGCTCCTCAAAACATCCTTTCCCCCCTGGAGGGAGCCCAGATCCCACAGACAACTCCCCGTGGGACAATGGGATCCCATCTCCTTGGATCCCCAGGGAACACCCAACCCTGTGGACACAGGTCGAGGTGTCCCAGTGTGCCCAGTGCCCCCAGTTCCCACCAGCATGAGGTTGATGTTGAGGCTGAGGATCTGGTGGCTCATGTCCACGCTGTAGGAATGTGGGAAGTGATCCCGCAGGTAGGTGAAGGCACCAGCAGCACATTGGAAGTGGGTGCAGGAAACCTTCATGCCCTGAGGGGATGGAATTGTTTGGGTTGGGAAAGACTTCCCAGATCATGGAGTTCACCCAATCCCCAGCACTGCCAAGGCCACCACTGCCGATGTCCCCAGGGGCCACATCCACAGGGCTTTGAAATCCCTCCTGGGATGGGGACTCCCCCCTGCCCTGGGCAGCTGTGCCAGGGCTGGGCAGCCCTTCCCAGCAGGAATTTTCCAATATCCAGCCTGAGCCTCCCCTGGCACAGCTGAGGCCGTTCCCTCTCCTCCTGTCCCTTGTTCCCTGGGAGCAGAGCCTGACCCCCCCCGGCTCCCCCCTCCTGTCCCCCTGCAGTCCCCTCTGAAACCCCCCAGCTGCTCCTGGTGCTCCAGTCCCTTCCCCAACTCCCTTCCCTTCCCTGGACACGCTCCAGCTCCTCCATGACCCGTTCCCAGAGCCCCCAGACCTGCCCCCCTGATTCCAGGTGTGTCCTCCCAGTTCCCAGCACAGGGACAGTCCCTGCCCTGTCACCCCCCCGTGGGGCAGAGCTGTCTCTGGGCTCTCTGGGGGCCGTTACCTCCTCAGACACTCTCTTGTCCATGGCTCCCAGCATGGAATGCAGTGCTCCTGTGGGGACAGGGCGGGCTCAGCAGGGCAGGGACCCCCCGACAGCCCCAGGAATGGAGCAGGGAGGTCCAATCCCCTGGGGATGTGGGAGCCAGCAGGTCCCAGGCAGGGAGGGGTCCCGTTCCTCACCCAGGTTGTAGAGAACACAGGCCTGCTCGTACTTGATGTCCTCATGTGTCACCACCTTCCCCGAGAAGATCTCGGTCCTGGGGGAAAAGGGGGTCACAGGACAGGGAACAACCAGGGATTCTCCCAGAAGCAGGATGTGTCAGGAGCCCTGTTCCCCAAGGGTCCCTGGGATCCCCCCCTTCCACCCTGGGGCAGGACACTGATCCTTGAGGGGTCCCCAGGACCTCCCTGTGCCAGGAGCCTGTTCCCCAAGGGGTCCTCCAGAGCCCCCCTGTGCCTCCCTGGCACAGCATCCCATTTCCCAGAGGTTCCCTGGGACTCCACTGTACCACCCCGGGGCAGAACCCCATCCCCTAAGGGTTCCCCAGGACTCCCCTGGGCCAGGACCCCATTCCCCGAGGGCTCCCAGGACCTCCCTGTGCCACCCCAGGGCAGGACATGGTTCCCCACGGGGTCCCTGGGATCCTCCTGTGCCACCCCAGGGCAGGACATGGTTCCCCACGGGGTCCCTGGGATCCTCCTGTGCCACCCCAGGACAGTCTCCATCCCCCGGGGGTTCCCCTCACCATGTGACGGGCACGGCCGCGTCCTGCCCCGCTCCCATGGGAATGCGGCTCTGCAGGAAGTGCAGCTGGCCCAGGTACTTCCGCAGGGTGCTGCAGCCCTCGAAATCCCTGGGAACGCTGACGGCGCTCTGGGAACACGGAGCGGGGTGAGGGGGGGTCGGCAGAGCCCCCCCCCGAGGGCCCCCCCCGGGCAGGTCCCCCCTCACCTGCCGGAGCAGCTCCAGCTTCCGCAGCTCCTCGTTGTAGTTCTCGGGGTTCTCCCCATAATTCTTCAGGACAAACTGCGGGAGGGGAGGGGGGTGAGGGGCCCGGAGACCCCCGGGGGGGCCAGCGGGGGTGGGGGACCCCGGGCTGGGCCAGGGGGGCTCGGGGATGAAAACGCTCCGACCCCCCCGAGGGACGAGTTCCATCCCCACGGGCAAGGGAGGGAATCCGGGAATTGCGGAGGTTGGAAAAGGAAGTTGTGGGAAGGGAGAAGGTCCCCCCGACCCCCGCAGGTGAGGCAGGTTGGGGACACTCCCAGGGCCACCTGCGCCCTGTGTCCCCCCTCAAACCGCGGGGGAGCGAGGCAAACACGGGGGGAACCTCCCCAATCCCCCTGCCCTTCCAGGAATCCCGGCACGGGGAGCGCCGGGCAGGGGCGGGGCTTGTTTACACCTCGTCATTAAGGGATTAATTACTCAGGTCCCCACGGGGGTCACAGGGCCGGGCCGGGCCCCCCCAGACCTCGGGGGGCTCCGGGAAGGGGGGAACCCCCCGCCCTCGTGTCACCTCCTCCCCGCCCGTCCCACCCCGGAGCCCCCCGAGGGTCCCCAGCGGCCCCGCCCCGGTCCCCCCTCTCCGGACCCCCCCGACCCCCTGCGCTGACCCACAGCGCCCCCCGCTTCACGTCCCCGCTGCCCCAGGGACCCCCACACCGACCCCCGCCCCCCCCGTTTGCCCTTCCCTGGGCACCCCCGAGCCTCACAGACCCCAAACACCGCCCCGAGCCTCACAGACCCCAAAAAACCCTGAGCCTCGCAGACCCCAAAGACCCCCAGAGG
>NW_020885045.1:453204-463942 GCF_003945725.1 Corapipo altera
CCCAGCCCCGCCCGTCCCCTCCCCTCCCACGCCCCTCAGGCCGCCCCGACCCCACCTTCTTGACGGCGGCGTTGAAGGCGAACTCCCCGGCCTCCTTGAGGTCGAGCCAGATCATGGGCATGCGGGGCACGGCCTCCATGGCGGCCCGGCCGCTCCCGGCCCCGCTCCCGGTGATCCCGGTGATCCCGCTGATCCCGATCCCGGCCCGCCGGAACCGCGCGGGGCCTCACGGGACACCGAGTCCGCGCGACACTTCCGGCGCCGTTCCCATGGCGACGCCCCGCCCACCGCCGGGACCACGCCCACTCAGGGCGGGACAAAGATCTGTTGCCATGGCGACGCAGCCCACGCTGGTTGGCTGAAGCGGGTGTAACCATGGTGACACCGCCGGCGCTGGTTGGAAGAGACAGGTGTAACCATGGCGACGCCCGGGCGCTGATTGGAGGAGACTGGTGTTGTCATGGCGAAGCTCCGCCCCCGGACAGGAGGGGCGGTTGCCATGGCAACCCCCGGTACCAGGCCCTGTCAAGCCCTCCCCGCACCGGCGCCGTTAATTACCCTGTTAATTACCCCATTAATTACCCCTTTCCTCACCTCCCGTGACGCATATTGAGGCCTCCAGGACCCCTCGGTGTCCGGGGGATGCCCCATCCTCTCCCCAAGCCTTTTCCAACAATGTGGAACAATCGGAAAAACTGAGTTTTTACCCTACAACATTCATTTATTGAACTCGTTAATTGAATTATTCGATCCATTAATTAATTGACCCATTAATTTATCTGCCCCATTAACTGAATCACTTGGCCCCTTAATTGAATTATTCCATCCGTTAATTGAAGGATTTGATGAGCTCTGGCACAGGAGCAGCCCCTCGGGAGCTTCCCAGATCCCAGAGGGACTGGAGCCATCTTCTTCCAGCTGGGAAAACCCACTCCCCACCCAGTTTTCCCATCAGGGTTGTCCCGGTTTTTCAGGCACAGGGACACCAGGATGTGGGCACAGGGCCCTGTGGACATCAGGATCCAGGGATACCGGGACACTGGGCCTCAGGGACACTGGGACACAGAGACAGTGAGTCCAGGTGACCCTAGGCCTGTCAGGGACACGGGGACACAGGGAGAGTCCCTGCTCCCCTGGGAATCCCCATTCGGGCACCTGGAGCCCCTCCCCCAATCCCAATTTATCCCATTTTTACCTAAAACAGAAGGAGACAAAGGCTCTCAATTGTGAATTGGAAAAATCACGGTTTCACGTTTAATTCTCTGGTTCTGGTGCAGCTGGATCCACGTTCTCCCACAGGGAAATTGCCACGTTGGCCCAGCTGCTCCTTCCATCCACGTCTGCAGGATAAATCCCTGTGGGACGAGGGCACTGGCACGGGGAGGGTGGGATGAGCCACCCAAGCCTGGTGCAGGTGACAAGGTGACAACCCTCCCCTGGACAGGGGGTGACACCAGCTGGACCCCACGGGGATGGGAGGTGTCCCAGATCAGCATTCCTGGGGGATTCCAGCTTTAGTTAACTACAGCTGGGTTAATTACGGTGACAGAAGCACTGAACCCACTTCCTGGGTCTTCCTAAATCCCTCTGGATCGGTGGAGGAGGAGCCTGGAATGGGAAAGGGGAAGAAGGTCACTGGCCCTGCCTGGGGGTCCCAGGGGTTCCCCTCCTATCCCCCTGGATCAGGGGTGTCCGGGGGTTCCATGACCACTCCCGGGAAGCGCCGGGAGAGGCCTCAAACATTCCCAGAATACTCTGGCAGCACTGCAGGAATGGCAGAGGCCACGCCAGGCCCCCCCACGCTGGAGCCTGCGGCAGGAGGGGCTGTGGGATCCCGGACACGGCCAATCCCAGGCTCTCCAGAACCATGGGAAGCTCTAGGAAGGCGTAGTTGGACAAGGGGTGACACGAGGACAGCCTGGGAACGCAGCCCCACAGCCCACGGGGTCACAGGGAGGGTCCCAGTAGCCAACCCCCTCCCCAGGCATTCCAGTGGGGTTCCAGCCCCGGGGACTCCCTGGGCGGGGCTGGCAGAGGCAATTCCAGGGAATGAGGGAATTACCAGGATGGGGCAGAGCAGCAGAGCTCACCTGGACACGTGGTGACTCCGGAGAAATCCCGCCGGGATGGAGGGACAGGGCTGTGTCCCGGGTCCCCCCCACAGGAGGGGCTGAGCCCTCGGGAGCGCTAATTAGGTAGCATTAATTAACCACAATAAGGCCAGTTTCGGTGACAGGTCCTCTGAATCCACCTCCTCCTTCCCGATGGCTTCGTCAACGGGGCTGGATCCCCAGAGCGGGAGCCTGGAATGGGAAAGGGCAGGAATGTCCCCTGCCCTGCCCGGAGGTCCCAGGGCTCCCCCGCTGTCCCCCCCCAAATCCCTCCCGGGCCCTGGGGGTGTCCGGGGGTTCCATAACCGCCCCCGGGAAGCGCCGGGAGAGGCCTCAAACGGCCCCTGGATACTCTAGCAGCGCTGCAGGAATGGCGGGGGCCACGCCAGGCCCCGCCATGCTGGAGCCTGCGGCGGGAAACCGCTCCCGATCCCGCCGGGATCGCCCCCGGATCCCGCGGGATCCCCTCGCCGCCCTTCCCACGTGCACCGCGCCTACCGCCCCTCACGGCCCGGTGCGGGGGAGGCGCCGCGCGCCGCGGGGGCCGCCCCGGGGAGCCCTCGGTGCTCCCGGGGCGCGGATGCGGGCGGATGTCGCCGGGTGCCCCAGGCCGGTCGCCCCTCACCTCCCGCCGCCGCCGCCATGGCCGAGACAACGCGCGCGCCGGCTCTGACGTCACCGCGGCGCGACGCGCGGCGACGCCACCTGGCAGCAGTAGGTGGGCGTGGTCACAAGGGGGCGGGACCTGAGAGCGGTGGGCGTGACTACAAATTCGGTATCGCAACTGGGGGCGGGGTCACAATGGGGCGCGGGGTGGGCGTGGTGGGCGTGGCCAATACGACGGTAGATCAACTGTGGGCGTGGCTATTTGGTGGGCGAGGCCTCGGCGTCGTGGGCGTGGCCATTGAGCTGTTCTTCAATTGAGGGGCGTGGCTTTGGCATGGTGGGCGTGGCTCGGGGCGCTGGAGGGTCGGCGCGTGCGCATGGCTGCCCTCTCCCCCTGGCGGCGGGCCGATGACGTCACGGGAAGGCGCCGCCCAAGATGGCGGCGGGGCCGAGCCGCGGGCGCTGAGGCGGCACCGGGACCGGGAGCGGGAGCGGGGCCGGGATCGGGAACGGGAACGGGAAGCAGGGCTGGAGCGGGACCCGGGCGGGCTATGGCTGCCACCGCCGCCGCCGCGCACTGAGGCCCCGCCGCGCAGCCAGGCCGGGATGCCCCGGAGGGGGCCCGGGCCGCCGCCGGAGCCATGGAGGAGGAGGGCAAGAAGGGCAAGAAGGTGAGAGCGGCGGCACCGCGGGGCCCCTCCGGGGGTCGCTCAGCCCCGGCGCGGGGCGCTCCCGAACGCGGGCGTGGGACCTGCGGGACCCCCGGCCCGGATCCCCCTTCCCGGGGGTTTCCCGGATCCTCCTTCCCGGGGGTTTCCCGGATCCCCCTTCCCGGGGGTCTGCCCGGATCCCGCCCCCTCAAAAAAAAAATCCTCCTTCCGATGTGAATGGGGGTGTCGAGAAGATCATTAATTGATGGGGTTATTATTTATGAAGCTCTTAATTTATGGGTTTGTTAACTTACTTAAATCAACTCTTTACGAGAATTAATCTCATTTCTATACCGGTTCATTTATACCTTTATACGTTTGTACTTCCTCGTGTCTCTGGGTCTCAGCAGCTGCCCCTGTTCCCACCTTGCCCTAATTTCCCTCATTTCAGCCCATTTCTGGGTCCTGAGGGGGAGGTTCAGCCGGAGCTGCTCCACAATCCTGGAGAAGGGGGGGCTTTGATCCCATAATTTTGGGGAGAAATCAGATACTTTTGGGGGGCCCTGGACTCCCAGGGATCCAAGGAAGGGGCAGCAGGTTCCCGCTGAGCCTCTGCCTGGGACTGAGCAAAACATTCCCAGAGTGAGGGAAAATGGATGGATTTCTTGGGGCATTGCCATCCAGGCTTCCCATGGAGCCAGACCTGGGAATTCAACCCCCCTGGTGTCACCTGGTGCCACAGGGGGAGGAATTACCCTCCTGGAGACAGGATGCTCCTGCCTTTGGGAAGGACTTGGCTCCCAAGGCTTCAGGTGGTGTGGGGTGACCCCAGGTGTGGGTCCCACCTCTTCCTTGGGATGTCCCAGTTTGGAGTCTGGATCCTCCTCTTAAGTGCTTGGACATGTTCAGCTGATCCCCCCACCGCTCTCCATCCCACCTGGATGATCCCACCTGTCCTCCTTCTGATCCCTAAATCCTCCTCACAGCCCCTTCCCAGGGCTGATCCCACATTTTCCAGTCCCTCCTGCACCGGTAATCTCGGACCTGTCTGTTCCTGTCCTGATCCCGATGGATTGTGAGCTCCCTGAGCCCCTCCAGAGCTGTGGCATCTCCTGGGCTGATTCCTTGGAGCCAGTTTTCCATGGGTTTGGGGGTGGATCACCATTAAACCCTGATCATTCAGCCGTGGAGTCGGGGGGCTCCATCCCTGTGTCCAGCTGCTGTTCCAGCTGCAGGGAAAACTCTTCCCCCTGTTTTTTTTCCACCCTGTGGATCCTTCCAGCAGCGTTCTGGGCTGAAGGGAGGGCGCTGAGTTCCTCAGGTGCTGATCCAAAGGGATGTCGGGGCAGGTTTGGGATGAGCAGGAAAGTCCCAGCTCAGCTTTGGGTAAAGCCTGAACTGGTTTAAACTGGGGGCCTGGAATTCCTGCCAGGAGCTGGTGTTGCCAGGATCTCACTGGGGGTTATCCCAGCAGGAATGAGCTGTTTCCTGGGCAGGTTTGGGATAAACTCCCATTTCCCATCCGGAATTCCCGCGGGGCCGTGGGAGCCTGCCCGGGGCTGGGAGCGGGTGGGGTCACACCTGGAGCCCCAGGTGAGGAGGGATGCTCCCGGCCTGGTTATTCCTGGGAAGAGGAGAGTGTGGAGGTGGATTTTCTGGGAATGATTTGCCTGTCAGGAGGATTTTCCTGCTGGTCTGACTCCGGAATCCGTGCGACGGCTGCGGGTGATCCAGAGCTTGCACCATGTCCCTGAAGGAATTCTCTGTTAGCATGAAATTCCTGACTTTTCCAGCTTGGGAGTGCCCTGGATGGATCCAGCCCCGTGCCCTGGGCTGATCCCACAGCAGGGCAGGGGGGGATTCTGCCCCTCTGCCCCCTCAGCTGAGCTCCCCCTGCAGAGCTGCTCCAGCCCTGGGAACAGCAGCAGGAGGACGTGGAGCTGCTGGAGATGCTCCTTGGGCTGGAGCCCCTCTGCTCCTTGGGGGGTCTGGGGGGCCAATAAAGTGGATTTTGGAGTGTCTGTGCTGTGGCTGCTGGGGGAGCAAACAGCTGCCTGTGGTTACTGGGAGATGGGGAACAGGGTGACAGATAAAATTCCACCAGCCCAGGTTGCTCCAAGCCCCGTCCAACCTGGCCTGGGACACTTCCAGGGATCCAGGGGCAGCCACAGCTTCTCTGGGCAACCTGGGCCAGGGCCTCACCTCCCTCCCAGCCAAGAATCCCTTCCCAGTATCCCACCTATCCCTGCCCTCTGGCAGTGGGAAGCCATTCCCTGTGTCCTGTCCCTCCATCCCTTGTCCCCAGTCCCTCTCCAGCTCTCCTGGAGCCCCTTTAGGCCCTGCAAGGGGCTCTCAGGTCTCCCTGGAGCCTTCTCTTCTCCAGGGGAACCCCCCCAGCTCTCCCAGCCTGGCTCCATGAGAAAGGTGCTCCAGCCCTGGCAGCATCTCCGGGGCCTCCTCTGGACTCTCTCCAGCAGCTCCAATGGGAATGACTCCTGGCTCCCATTCCCAGGATGGCCCCATCCTCCCCAAACCAGCCACCAGGTCTTGGGGTGCTGCTTCTCCAACCAACCTCCTTCTTCAGGGAGTTGTAGCCTCATTCCCAGCTTTGCTTTCCAAATGTGAAATCTGAAACTCAAAACAGAATCATGGAATGATGGAATAGTTTGGCTTGGAAGGACCTTAAGGCTCACCCAGTTCCACCCCTTGCCCACCTCCCACTAGCCCAGGTTGCTCCAAGCCCCATCCAACCTGGCCTTGGACACCTCCAGGGACGGGGCAGCCACGGCTTCTGTGGGCAGGAAAAAGCTTTCCCACCCATGGACTCAGTGGATCATGGGATCATTAAGGCTGGAAAAGCCTCTGGCATCATCAAGTCCAACCACTGGTCTCTACCCAGGTGCTGGAGCCAAACCAGCTCTGAACTCTGAGGAGAAACCAGGGCTCAGCCTCCCATGGGATGGGGGGATTTCCATCCTGGTGTGGCAGCAGCAAAGCACAAAGGATTTGGGGTGTTCCCAGGGATTTAGGGGTGCAGGAGGCGGGGTGGGAGGTGGGAATGGGCTCGTGCCACAGCCCCATCACCAGTTCCACCCCCAGCTCGACCTGTCACGTGGGAGGGAGGAAACTGTGGCCGTGGCACTTCCTGGCCCTGAGCTCCTCCATTCCAGCCCTGGCTCCCCCAAAGCCAGGGGAACAGCTCCCCCTTTCCCCCCAGAGCCCCCCCCGGCTCTCCCAGCACAGTTCTGTCCCATCTCCCGGGGAATTCCATGGAGGACGAGGTGGGTGCCGGGATCGGGGAGCCCCAAAAGCAGAAGCTGTTTCAGAGCTGCGTCACCGCGGGAGCTGCTTCTACCTCGGATTTGGGATCCCCAGATCCTCTCCCCGGAGAGCCTGGGGGGCTCGGGATCATCCCAGCCCCATGGAGACAGCACATCCCTGAGGGAAAAGGGGGGTTTATGGATTGGGGGGGATCTGGAGCCGGCTGGTGAAAGGGGAAGTGTCTGGGTACTGATTCCAGTCGGGGGTTCCTGCGTCGCTCTGCTTTGGATTCCTAAAAGGTTCCTGTGGAATTAGATCCTTGGGCATCAGCAGCCAAGATTTGGGATGGGGCACCCTGGGGTTGGAGCGTCCCCAAACCTCTGCTTTTGGCAAACAGAACCTGCTGAATCCAGGATTTCCTTCTCTGTGGAGTCCCAACCCCTGGGCAGGGTTATGGAGTCACGGAATCATGGAATATCCTGATCAAGGATCATGGAGTCCTTCTCCTGGATGCTTCCCAAAACTCCACGCTGCTGCTCCTGAGGCAGGGGCTGTGGAGTTGTTTTCTTCCCTTTTGTCCTATAGAATCCCTTTATTTTTATCTCCCTGATCCAAGGGATGTTTTTCCAGGCCGTGCTGTCCCCAATGTCCTTGTGGCTGATCATTCCCATTCTCCCGGGAGCTTTTCATTGGTTTAGATTTAATTAATTCACCTTTGGAAGCACCTTCTCTGCCCCTGCAGATCCCATATTCCTTTCTCTTGGCTATGGGGATCAGGAAAGCTGGGATGTGACTGTCCTGAGGGGTGGGAAGCAGAGGCCACCAGGGAATGGGGCGTTGGAGCCATGTTGCTGAGGAGCTCCCGGGTCCAGCCATGGATCTGCCTGCTCCAAACACACACTTCACCTGATAACCCTGAACTGGAGCAGTTTGGGGGTGTTCCCAGTCGTTTATCCAACGTGGAGCTCGGTGGGATCCACTTGGAATTCCCATGCCGATGCCAAAGGTGCTCCCTCTCAGCCACCTGTTGGCTCCAATGGTTTTCCAAACCTGGCACTTCAGGAACCACCAAGAGCCGTTTCTCCCAGAGAAATTCGCTTTCTGGATCATTTCCTCGTTATTTTGGTTCTCCTTGGAACATTCCTGCCTGTCCCTTGGGCATTCCTTGGTGAGTCTCCACGGCAGAAGGTACAAAACCACGGAGGAGCCCTCTGGATACGCTCTTCACCTGGAACATACTTGTATTCCCCTCAGCTGGAAGGTTGAACGTGGTGACCTTGGGGGGAAGAAACACCGCATTTTGGAAGCATTCAGCACTTGGGACACGTCCTAGGAGAACGCTTTCCAGGGGAAAGCCGTGGATTTGTAGCTCCAAGCACGGAGTGTGGGAGCGGCAGGGTGGGGTTGAGGAGGGCTGGGCAAGGGCCCCGAGTTTCAGTGGCACAGCCCCTGTCGCCCTCAGCCCGGTGTCCCCCTTCCCTCCCCAGCCTGGCATCGTGTCTCCGTTCAAGCGGGTGTTCCTGAAGGGCGAGAAGGGCCGGGATAAGAAGGCCCAGGAGAAGGTGACGGAGCGGCGCCCGCTGCACACGGTGGTGGTGCCGCTGCCCGAGCGCGTGGAGCCCGACCTGCTGCTGCACGACTACATCGAGAAGGAGGTCAAGGTAGTGCTCCACCTGCTCGCTGGGAGTCCCTTCCCCACATCCCACCTGTCCCTGGGAAACCGTTCCCCACGTCCCGTCCCTCCATCCCTTGTCCCCAGTCCCTCTCCAGCTCTCCTGGAGCCCCTTCAGGCACTGGAAGGGGCTCTGAGGTTTCCCCGGAACCTTCCCTTCTGCAGGTGGACATTCCCAGCTCTCACCTGTCTGCAGGTTTTCCTTGGAGCATCTCCATGGCTCTTCTGGACTCATTCCAAGGCTGTGTCCGTGCTGTGGTAACGGTTTGGCTCTTCTTTCCCAGTATTTAGGCCAGCTCACCTCCATCCCGGGATACCTGAACCCCTCCAGCCGCACGGAGATCCTGCACCTGATCGACAACGCCAAGGTGAGGGGGCACCTGTTCCAGGAATCCCAGCAGGGAAAATCCAGGGTCACGGAGCTTCCACGGCGCTGGGGTTCATCCAGCTGGTGTCCTCCATCCTGGCGTCCTCCATCCTGGCGTCCCGTGGATGGGAGGGAAAGGTTCAAAGGTGGGAGGGAACAGTGAAACACCCCTGGGAGGGCAGTGAGGGACTGGAATGGGTTTCCCAGAGAAGCTGTGGCTGCCCCATCCCTGGAATTGTCCAAGGCCAGGCTGGAGCAAGCTGGGCTAGTGGAAGGTGTCCCTGCCCGTGGCACGGAGCCGGGAGATCCCTAAGGTCCCCCCGTGATCCCAAAGTGCTCCGTGGCTGAAGCCGTTCCCATCCCTGTGCTCCAGAGGGCCCACCAGCTGCCAGGCCAGCTGAGCACGGAGCACGACGCCGTGCTCAGCCTGTCTGCCTACAACGTGAAGCTGGTGTGGCGGGACGGGGAGGACCTGATCCTGCGCGTGCCCATCCACGACATCGCCGCCGTCTCCTACGTCCGCGACGACTCCGCGCACCTCGTCGTGCTCAAGACAGGTGAGCCCTGCCCCTGCTCCTGGGCTTGTCCCCACGGGGGACAGTGGCACCGGGCTGGCAGGGGGTGTCCCTGCCCGTGGCTGCGGGTGGGAATGGGGGATCCTCAAGGCCTTTCCAGCCCAGGCCGTTCCAGGGCTCCCTGTGACACCGGGAGCCTGTCCCTGTGTGCTCTCAGGACAGGGAGGGCTGAGCCAGGGATTTATCACATTACAAACCCCCCAGACAGGCTGTGGGATAAAGGAATAAGTGCCTTAGGGGCTGGAATTCCCCTGGTGGAATTCTGAGCCGTGGGAACAGCCAGAGATCTCCAGAGCTGTCGAAACAAACTGCAAAGTTGAGGCTTTTCATCCCCTTCTGCTCTGCCCCCCCCAAGATTCCTCCCTGTCCCCTCCCTGCCCCACCTTTCCCTCACTCCTCCTCTCCCCCCAGCTCAGGATCCCGGGATCTCCCCGAGCCAGAGCCTGTGTGCCGAGGGCTCCAAGGCGCTGATGTCGGGGTCGCTGTCGGAGAGCGCCGGGGGGCCCCTGGAGTGCTGCTGCCTGGTGGTCCTGGCCACGGAGAACAAGGTACAGCTCCCACCTGTCTGGGGAAACCCTGGGAACACCTGGCCATTGCTGCAATGGGATTGCTGGGAAATGTCTGGCTCTTGGATTGCTGTGAGGGTGGAGCCCCAGACTCCACAGCGGCCACAGCCCGTGGTGTGTCCGGATCCTTCCCTGCCTTGTGGGACACATGGGTCTGGGTTTAGGGATGCAGGTGTCGTTGGGCATTGCTGGAGCTCGAGGTGATACCTGGAGAGGGACACAAGAGGGTCTCCAAGGGTGGTTTCCCTTGGTTCCTGCTGCCCAGAGCCTCCTCCAGCAGCAGCAAATCCCTGAGGACGACAATCCCATAATGGGATTTTGCTGATCGGGGCGTTTTCCCAATGCTGACCTGGGAGGTTGTTTCATCCAGCGTCTGGATCCAGAGATCCTGGTCTCAGTCTCTCCAGTCCCCACTCAGGGTGGAGTTTCACTCCCCGTGTTCCCAGTTGTGACGTTCCCTGGGCCACCTCCCCCTCTCTGGGATGCAGGTGACGAGCCAAAATCCCAGGGAGGTGCACGGAGGAGCCTTGGCACGGAATGTGGGGGCTCAGGAGTGGATGCTGGAGCATCCCCGCTCCATTCCCGGGTGGGAGAGGGTCAGGATGTTCCTCTGGCAGCGTGGGAGGGTGACGGACTTCGGGTCCTCGTGGGAGACGACCCCTGTCCCACGGAGCCGACGGGAGAGGCCGGGGTGGGGTTTTCCAAGGCTCCCTGCTCGTTGCCAGGTGGGTGCCGAGGAGCTGTGCTCCCTGCTCAGCCAGGTCTTCCAGATCGTCTACACCGAGTCCACCATCGACTTCCTGGACCGCGCCATCTTCGACGGGGCCTCCACACCCACACGGCACCTGTCCCTGCACAGCGGTGAGTGTCACCTGTCCCTGTCACCTGTCCCTGTCACCTGTCCCTGCACAGCGGTGAGTGTCACCTGTC
>NW_020885045.1:464342-469442 GCF_003945725.1 Corapipo altera
TCACATTCCGTATCCCAAATTTTTCTCCTTCCAGATGACTCTTCCACCAAAGTGGACGTGAAGGAGCCCTTGGAGGCGGATGCCAGCACTTTGTAAGTGAGCCCTGGCCCTGGAGCCGGGATTAACCCCGGATCCACTGCCGTGGGCACGGTGGGAAGCTCAGCCCGGCCCCACTGGGCCTCGGCGGGTGTTGGCACAGATCCTGTCCGGGCCTGGATTGTCCTGCCCTCAGCATTCCAGGGAAAGTCACGTCCACAGCGAGCAGTCCCTGTGTCAGCACAGCACGGGGTCAGCGGCTGATCGGCCCTGCTGGAGCTGGGAGAAGGGTTTTCCCAAAAAACCCCTTCGTTTGGGAAACTTTTCTCTCCTGGGTCGCTGGAAATCTCTATAGCGTTTGTGGGATGAAATCCCAATGCACAATCCATTGGATAACATGGAGGGGCAGTCTTGGAATAGCCAATATCAAGGGATGCTCTTGGAATGTCCAACACTGAGGGATGCTCTTGGAGTATCCAACATGGAGGGATGTTCTTGGAGTGTCCAACATGGAGGGATGTTCTTGGAGTGTCCAACATGGAGGGATGCTCTTGGAATAGCCAATATTGAGGGATGCTCTTGGAATGTCCAATACTGAGGGATGTTCTTGGAGTATCCAACACGGAGGGATGCTCTTGAAATGTTTAACATGAAGGAATTATGAACACTATTGGAAATTTGCAGCTTTAGCCCCAAAATGAGGAGTTTGGGGATTTTTCCCTGTGCTGCTCCCAACAAGGAAGCACCTGGAGGGATAATTCCCTGTGTGGGGCTCCGTTGTCATGGGGTCACCAAACCAGTGTTTGGCTCCACGGGGTCCTCGGGGTGCCCTCAGGAGCTGGAGGCTTCCAGAATCATGGAATATCCTGGGCTGGGAGGGACCCCCAAGGATCAGAGCCCGGCTCCTGGCCCTGCACAGCCTGCCCCAAAATTCCCACCCCCACGTGGCTCCCCACCCCTCCAGCCCCTCCATGCCCAGGGAGCTCCCGAGAACTCACCGTGTTCCGTGTCAGTTCCTTCCCAGACACCCTGGAGGCAGGAGACACGTCCCCGTCCTCGTTCTCGGCGCGCCCGTCCCCGCACGTGACCACGGCGAGCGAGAGCGAGCTCAGCACCACGGCCACCGAGCTGCTCCAGGACTACATGATGACGGTGGGGGCCTGGCCAGGCTCTGGGACCGGGACCCTCGGGGTGCTGGGATGATCCTGGGATCTGGGACCGGGACCCTTGGGGCGTTGGGATGATCCTGGGATATGGGACCGGGACCCTTGGGGCGCTGGGATGATCCTGGGATATGGGACCGGGACCCTTGGGGCGCTGGGATGATCCTGGGATATGGGACCGGGACCCTTGGGGCGTTGGGATGATCCTGGGATATGGGACCGGGACCCTTGGGGCGTTGGGATGATCCTGGGATATGGGACCGGGACCCGCGGGGTGCTGGGATGATCCTGGGATATGGGATTGTGGCCTCAGAGGGAGGGACAATCCCCTGAGGGGTGTAGGAGCAGCTCGACCTCCTCCTTCCCAGCCAGGCTGGGCCTGGAGGGCCTGACTGTGGGCTCGTGTCGTGGAATCTTGGAGTGGTTTGGGTGGGAAGGGAACCTACGGATCATCCAGTTCCACCCTGTGCCGTGGGCAGGGACACCTTCCCCCCTCCCAAGTTTCTCCAAGCCTCGTCCAACCTGGCCTTGAACAATTCCAGAGGTGGGGCAGCCACAGCTTGTCCCAGAAATCCACTTCAGTCCCTCACCACCCTCACAGCATTTCTTGCCAATATCCCATCTAAATCTCCACTTTTCCAGTGGGAAGCCATTCCCTTTGTCCTGTCCCTCCATCCCTTTGTCCCCAGTCCCTCTCCAGCTCTCCTGGAGCCCCTTCAGGCCCTGCCAGGGGCTCTCAGCTCTCCCTGGAGCCTTCTCTTCTCCAGGGGAACCCCCCCAGCTCTCCCAGCCTGGCTCCAGAGCAGAGGGGCTCCAGCCCTGGCAGCATCTCCGGGGCTTCCTCTGGACTCTCTCCATCTCCCACAGGAGCATCCCCCACTCTGTCTCCTTCCCCCTGTCCAAAGTCATCCATATCCCAAAGTCCCAGCCCCAGCAGCACCCAGAGCCTGTCCCTGCTTTCCCATCGGGATGAGCGGGTCCCTGGCTGCAGCCGGTGCCATTCCCAAGCCTCCCCCCCATTCCCAAGCCCCGGTGCCATGAGTGCTGTCCCCCAGCTCCGGACCAAGCTGTCCTCCCAGGAGATCCAGCAGTTTGCCATGCTGCTCCACGAGTACCGCAACGGAGCCTCCATCCACGAGTTCTGCATCAACCTCAAGCAGCTCTACGGGGACAGCAGGAAATTCCTGCTCCTGGGTGAGTGCAGGAGAGCTCCAGAGGTGGGAACTGGGTGCTAAGGGACGGGCAGTGGGATGGGACTGAGGGGGGAAAGGGTCGGGGCACAGGGAGGCCTTGGGGTCACCACATGAGGGGAATATCTCAATCCACCACTCCCGTGGAGATTCCTCCTTCCTGGGCCATCTGTCCCAGCTTATCCTGGTTTGAGTCCCTGCCCTGGAGCTGTTCCCTGTTCTCTCCTGGCTGTGGAACACCTGGGAACCTCCTGCCAACCTGGGAATCTCTCCCAGACCTGGGAACCTCCTCCAGAGCAAGGGAATCTTCTCCAGACCAGGGAACTTAATCCAAACCTGGGAAATCTCCAGGCCAGGGAATCTCCTCCCAACCTGGGAATTTCCTCCAGACCTGGGACATTTAAATAACCTGAGCTTAAACACCTGGATCCTCTCACCTGGCCTTTACTATCCAAGGAAAAACAGGCCAGGAGTTTAAAATCCTGACAGGATAGGAACAGTTTGTCTGACCGCACCCAGGGCCTCCCTCCTGGCCTCTAATATCCAAGGAAAACAGACCAGGAATTTAAAATCCCCCCAGGACTGAAGCAGTGTGTCTCACCTGGGCCCTGCTGGCCCCTGGGGACACCGAGGGGACAGGGCAGATGTCCCTGATGGGACAAATTATCGGCATAAGCTCAGCAAAGCCGAGCAAGGAGTCAGGTGAGGAATTAGATCCTTTGGAGTTCGGAAAATGCCCCTTGAGCCGGATTTTGCCCTCAGTGGGCGGTGGCTGCAGGTCCCAGGTGTGAATGGGAGACCCTGGAGCTCCCCATCCCCCCAGAGAGGCTCCCGGGCTCTCCCGGAAGGCTCCGGAGCCTCGGGAACACCGTGCGGTGAGGAACCCCACGGATACCTGCCCCGAGCGTCCCGCACTCCAGCCCCGTCCGTGCTCTCTCCCGGCTCCAGGCCTGCGTCCCTTCATCCCGGAGAAGGACAGCCAGCACTTCGAGAACTTCCTGGAGACCATCGGGGTGAAGGACGGGCGCGGGATCATCACGGACAGCTTCGGGCGCTACCGCCGCTCCCTCGGCGCCGCCTCCGCCTCCAACGGCACCGGCGCCGCCGGCAGCTCCGACGAGCAGTCGGTGCCCTCGGAGGAGGACGAGTGGGACAGGATGATCTCCCACATCAGCAGCGACATCGAGGCGCTGGGCTGCAGCCTGGACAGGGACTCGTCCTGAGGGAACGGGGCTGGACACGGGGGGGCCGGGACACGGAGCTGCCCCGGGGGGATCCCGGCCCGGCCCTCGGAGGGACACCGGGACACGGAGGTGCCTTTGGGGGGGACGTGGAACATGGACCTGCCCCTGGGGGGAACACGGAGCTGCCCTTGGAGGGACACCACGATGGGGAGCTGCTCCTGAGGAGAACACGGAGCTGCCTTTAGGGGAGACATGGAGCTGCCCCTGGGGGTACCCTGGGACATGGAGCTGCCCCCAGAGGGGGACATGGAACATGGAGCTGCCCCTGGGGGTACCCCGGGACATGGAGCTGCCCCCAGAGGGGGACATGGAACATGGAGCTGCCCCTGGGGACCCCGGATTGGCCCTCAGAGGGACCCAAGAACACCAACCTGTGCCCTCAGGGAGGGTCCCAGAACATGGATCCTTCTGCAGGTCCTGGGGGCTCCAGCTGGATGGATTCACTCTCCTGGCCTCAGAAACAGCTCCAGGGGCAGGAACGGCTCCGGTGTGGATTTGGGGGGCAGAGCTGGATATGGGGTTTGGATTTTTGGGGACAGATCTCTTTCTGAGCATCGAGGTTTCCTTCCAAGGGGATGGATCTCCCCAGAGGATGGATCTGCTCTCAAGCATCCAGATCTCTTCCTGAGGGGCCGGACCCGCTCCCTCCCCAGGTTACAGTTTTCCACAGCAGGCCCCCCATCCCCCCCCCCCGACCCCCCAATGAAGTTTTGCCACAATGTGAATCATTTCACCCTCTCGGCCCTGCTGTCGGAACATTCTGGAACATTCTGGCTCCCCCAGTCTGGGATTTCCCACAATCACCCCCTGCCCATCCTGGTGGGGGCAGGAGCTCAGAGGGGGCTGCTGGGGCACCCCAGGACCCCCAGAGCTGATCCAAGACCCCCCTTCTATCTGCACCCCCTCATAGGAGTCCCACCTTGAGAGGGGGGCCCCAGTTAATCCCACAGCCACACCAGTGGGGTGCTGCCCCCTCCATGGGTGCCCGGGGGGGGGGGGTGATGGGCCCCTCCACCCAGAGGCAGACGCTGACTCAGCAGTTTGGGGGATCCCGCAGCTCCAGCACATTCCAACGGCTTCAGCCCCAAATCCCCCGCAGTGCCTTTAACCCCTCTGCTCCCAGTGCCCACCAGTTCACCAGCACCCTCATAGAATCATAGAATAGATTGGGTTGGAAAAGACCTCCAAGATCATCAAGTCCAACCCCTGATCCAACTCCAATTACTATATCATGGCACTAAGGGCCACGTCCAATCTCTTTTTAAAAACCTCCAGGGATGGTGAATCCACCACCTCTCTGGGTAGGCTGTTCCACTGCTGTGTCCCCAGTTCATCAGCTGCCTTAACTGGTGTGTCCCCAGTTCACCAGCTCCCTTAACTGGTGTGCTCCCAGTTCACCAGCTCCCTTAACTGGTGTGCTCCCAGTTCACCAGCACCCTTAACTGGTGTGTCCCCAGTTCACCAGCA
>NW_020885045.1:469452-479680 GCF_003945725.1 Corapipo altera
CCCCAGTTCACCAGCACCCTTAACTGGTGTGTCCCCAGTTCACCAGCTCCCTTAACTGGTGTGTCCCCAGTTCACCAGCTCCCTTAACTGGTGTGTCCCCAGTTCACCAGCTCCCTCACTGGTGTGCCCCCCCCCCCCCCTTCCCCCTTACTTTTACTGGTGTCCCCTTTCTCCCTTTACCCTTAGTGATGTCTTCCCCCCTCACCCTTAACTGGTGACCCCCCCTTCTCCTCCCGGGGGTCCCCCAGCCCCAGCTCCTCCTCCTCCTGGAATTTGGGGGTGCTGGAAGCTGAGTGATCCCGGGGACTCACCTGGGGGGCACAGAGGGGGCCCCTCCGAGAGCCTTCCCATTCCCAGGCCAAGAAACTGGGGGCAGGAAGGGGGTGGCAAAGCAGGGGGACCCCGGGTCCCTGGGATTTGGGGAGCAGGAATTCCCTCCCTCAGAGCTGGGAGAGTTTCCTTCCCATCATTAAACCCTTTGGGAAATTGGGAATTTCAGGAAAACCCCCGTTTTTGACAGGATCCAGAGAGGTCCTAACAGCTCATGGGGGAGTGGGGGGTGTTTTTATATTTCCATGGGCCATGGGATTAAATTCTGGGAGCAAGGCAGAGCTGCAGTGTCCTGGCAGGTCTCTGCCACGCTCCCCATTGCCCCCCTAAAGTTGGGGGGGGGTAAACCCTGACCCCCAATGGTGTTGGGGGGTGCTGCCACCCCTGACCCCAATGAGAGCCCCAAAACCTGCCCACCCTGCTGTGCCTCCACCTCCCCATCCCAGTTACAACCCCCCGGGCTGGAACAGGGGCTCCCCAGACCCCCCAAAATCATCACAGGGGGGCCAAGTGCGATCCAAGGGGTGCAGGAGGCCTTTATTGAGCGGTCCATGGGGGGAGAAGGAGGCTGGGGGGCAGGAGGAAGGATCTGGGGGTCTCTGTGCATCTATACAGGGGGGCCAGGCCAGCCCCGGCCGCTACATGGTCAGTTCCTGCGGGAGAGAGGGCGAGTCAGGGACCCCCGGGGCACCCCAGGTCCCGCTGGGGAGGGGTCCCAGCCCCCAGCAGGGAGGGTCCCGGCCCCCAGCAGGGAGGGTCCCGGCCCCACTCACCATGATGGCGTTGACGATGTCGTTGTTGTTGTGCCGCAGGGCCCGCACGGCTTTGGGGCGGGACACGTTGGCCTGGGCCATCACCAGCTCGATGTCCCGCACCTCCAGCCCCGTCTCGTCCACCTGGAGGAGGGCACAGGGCTGTCACCCCCCAAAGGCACCCACCCAGAGCTTTGGGGGTCCCCCAGCACCCATCCCGGGAGCCCTTGTGTGTCCCCTCCCAGGGCACACCACACTGGCCGGGGCCATCCCCAGCTCTGTGTCCTGCCCCTCCAGCCCCGTCCTGTCCCCATGGGGTGCCACAGTGCCTGTCCCCCCATAACACCCCACAGGACCTTGGGGGTCCCTCAGCACACCTCAGGGACTCCCCCCGTGCCCCCTCCCAAGACACAAGACCGTAACCTGAGCCACCCCCAGCTCTGTGTCCTGCTCCTCCAGCCTTGTCCCCCCCACCTGGGGGAGGAACATCTCCATTACCCGCCCATATCAGCCCCCGGGGGTCCCCGAGCCCCCCCAGCACCCACCTCCTCCTCCTCCTCGCTCTCCTCCTTGATGGCGAGGGCGGGGGCCGTGTCTGTCACCAGGGCCGAGTGTTCCAGCGGCACCTTGAACTTCTCGGCCGCCGCTTTGTGCACTTGCTGGGACAGGTCCTCGATCTGGGGGGCACAGGGGGTCACTGCCGGCCCCCCCCCGGGCAGGGACACACACACCCCCCCACCGCGGACCCCGAGCCCACCTTGGCCTCCCCGAAGACGATGTAGATGTCGGAGGCGGGGCTCTTGAACACGTCGGGCTTGGAGATGACGAACAGGATGTTCTTGGACTTGCGGATGGTGATGCGGGTGACGCCGTGGATCTGCCGCAGCCCCAGCTTGGACATGGCCTGGGGGCACGGGGGGCACGGGGTGACCCCCTGCACAGCAGCCCGGGGGGGCTCCAGCCCCCCCAGTGACACCCCAAATCCCCAGGATAACGGGGAAACCAGGGATGGGGGATGGAGGACATTGTCCCTGGCACGGCCAGGATGGGACCCCCAACCCAGGGTGGGGACACCCAGACACTCCCCAGTGTGGCCTGGAGAACCCCCTGGAGTGGGGGCTTGAACCCCAACACCCCAGAACTAACCACCCCAAAAACCCGGGGTGAAATAAGGACCCCAACCCCATGGGTGAGCCCAGCCCCCTCCCCAGTGTGACCCCCCAGAGTGGGGACCAGACCCCCAACACCCCAGTACTGACCCCCCTGCCCAAACCCTGGGATGGAGATCCCAACCCCACACAGGGATCCCCAGTTCCCTGTGGGACCCCCCCACCTTCCGGGCCTTCTTCTCGCTCCGGCTCTGCTTGGCCTTGCTCAGCGGTTCCTCTCCGGGGCCGAGCGCGTGGCCCAGGGGCACCTGCAGAGAGGGGGGGTCAGGGGGGTCCTTAACACCCCCGGGGGGGTCCCACCAACCCCGACCCCCCAAACCCCCACCTGGGGCTGGGCGGGGGGCGGCTCCGAGCCCTCGGGCTCCTCCAGCTCCGGGATGGACTCGTCGTTGCTCTCGGATTCGTTCCCGGACCCTGGGAATGAAGGGGGGCAGGTGAGAGGGGCCCCCGGACCCCCCAAGCCCGGGGGTACCCAGGGCCCCCCCCTCACCTCGGTGGTTGGGCTGGCAGCGCTGGGGGGCCGGGTCAGCCCGGGGGGTCTCAGCCTCGCTGGACGAGCTCGACTCCGACTGCAGAGACCCCCGGGGGGGCCCCCGGCCCCCCCCAGCCCCCGGCCCCACTGCTCGGCCCCGGGGCTCCGGCTCCTTCTGCAGGGGGGGCTGGGGGGCTGTGGGGGGATGGGGGCTGAGCCGAGGGGTCCCCAAAACTCCTCTGGGGGGTCAAACCCCCTGCTCACCCCCATCACCCACCCCGGGACGCCCCCAAAGGCACATCCCCCCCCCCAGGGTGCCCACCCTGGTGCCAAGAAATACCCCGGGAGGGGGGCTGAGCTGGGGGAGGGGGGGAACATCCCATGGGGGTGAACCCCCCTGCTCACCCCCACCACCCACTCAGGAACAACGACCCCCCCAAGGCACTCCCAGCCCCCCCAAGTGCCCCCCCTGGCTCCACACAGTCCCCTATGGCAGTGGGGGGGGCTGAGCTGGGGGGCCCCCAAAACCCCTCCATAGGGCTGAACCCCCCCAGAGACCCTCCCCAGCCCCCCCCGGGTGATGCCCACCCCAGACCCACAGCCACGGAGGAACCTGGGGGGTGTCTCTTACCTTCGAGGTGCTTCCTGGAGGGGGGCAGCCCCGGGGGGGGCTCCTGGCTGGGGAGGGGCCCGGGGGGGGCCGGGGCCAGCAGGGACACGGCGGCGGGAGGAGGCACTTGGCTGAGTTTGGGGGGCACAGGGTGGGGGGGCTCAGGGGGGGTCGGCTCCTGGGGGGGCCCCTGCTGAGCCCCCACGGCGGGAAGGGGGCTGGAGGAGACCTCCCCCACCGCCTCCTCCTGCTGCTGCTGCTGCTGCTCAGGGGGAGCTGGGGGAGATCTTGGGGGGCCGGGGGGGCTTGGGGGGCCACCCTCCCCCGGGACTTTGGCATTGGTGCCCCCCTCAGTGGGGCCGGGGGGCTCAGGGCCCGGCCGGGGGGTGGGGGGCTCCTGCAGGGGCGGGGGCAGGTCCTCGAGGGCCCCCCGGGGCAGGGCGGTGACCCCCGGGCCGGCCCCGCACCCCGAAAAGGCACCGGGTGGTGGGAGCAGCTCGGGGGGGGCCGGGGGGGTCCCCACAAACACCTCCCGCTCCGAGGCCGTGAACAGGGGCGGGGGGGCCGTGGGACCCTCATCATCCTCCTCCCCCTTCTCTTCTGCCTCTTCCTCCTCCAATGGCTCCCTGAGGGTGCAGGGGGGGCTGGGGGCCCGGGGGGGCGTGGGGGGCCCTCCCCGGCGCTGTCGAGGCTGGAGTCAGGGCAGGAGCGAGATGCATCCGGCAGCTCCAGGGACGAGCCCTCGGGTGAGGTGGTGGCCACGTCCCCCCACCCCTTGGGGGCCTCGGGGACCTCCCTGGGGGGCTGTGACAGTGACCCCTGTGACGGGGGACACGGGAGGGCAGCCGGGGGCTCGTGGGACAGGGTCATCTCAGCTGCCAGCACCACGGAGGACACGGGCTGGGGCGGGGGGCTCGGGGTCACCGGGGCACTGGCCGTGGTAGCCACCGGGCTGCGGGTCACTGGGGTCACCAGGGCACTGGCTGTGGTGGCCACTGGACTGGGGGTCACTGGGGTCACCAGGGCACTGGCCGTGGTGGCCATCAGGCTGGGGGTCACCAGGTCAGAGGCCACGTCATCCAGCGGGGTTGGTGTCACCGGTGTCACTGGCTCGGTGTCCCCGGTGTCCATCAGGCTGCAGGTCACTGGTGTCACCGGGGCAGTGGCTGCAGTGTCCATCTCATCCAGTGGGGTTGGTGTCACCAGGTTGGTGGCCACAGTGTCCATCAGGGTGGGTGTCACTGATGTCAGCACATCAGTGACCACAGCATCCTTCAGGGTGGATGCCACCGGTGTCACCAGGCCAGCGTCCACAGTGTCCATCTTGTCCAGCAGGTTGGGAGTCACCGGTGTCACCGGGTCAGTGGCTGCAGTGTCCATCTCATCTGGTGGGTTTGCTGTCACTGGTGTCACCAGGTCAGTGGCCACAGTGTCCAGTGGGGTTGGTGTCACCAAGTTGGTGGCCACTGTGTTCAGCTCATCTGGGGGGCTCGTTGTCAGCAGGTCAGTGTCCACAGTGTCCATCTCATCCAGGGGGGTTGGTGTCACCGGTGTCACCAGGTCGGTGGCCGTGCTGTCCATCAGGTCGGGTGTCACTGGTGTCACCACTGCAGTGCCTGCAGTGTCCGGCTCATCCAGTGGGGTTGGTGTCACCATGTCAGTGGCCACAGTGTCCAGCTCATCCAATGGGCTGGGTGTCACCAGTGTCACCAGCTCAGTGGCCACAGTGTCTGGTGGGCTGGGTGTCACTGGGCCGGTGCCCGTGCTGTCCATCAGGCTGGGTGTCACCAGTGTCCCCAGATCAGTGTCTGGCTCACCCAGAGGGGTTGGTGTCACTGGTGTCACCATGGCAGTGGCCGTAGTGTCTGGCTCACCAGGCGGGCTGGGTGTCACCGGGCTGGTGGCCACAGCGTCCATCTCATCCAGGACGATTGGTGCCACGGGTGTCACCAGGTCAGCGGCCATGGTGGGGGTCACCGGTGTCACCAGGTCAGCGGCCATGGTGTCCATCAGGCTGGGGGTCACCGGTGTCTCCAGGTCAGTGTCCAGCTCGGGTGTCGCTGATGTCCCCGGGTCAGTCTCCGCAGTGTCCACCAGGCCAGGGGTCACTGGTGCCACCTCCTCAGTGGCCGCAGTGTCCGTCTCATCCCAGGGGATCGGTGTCACTGATGTCCCCAGGCTGGTGGCCGCGGTGTCCGGCTCACCGTGGCCGTCAGTGCTCCCTGCTCTCCCTGTGCCGAGCTCAAGGTCACTGTCACCATCGCTGTCACCCCCAGGGCTGTCCCGGGGCTCCCCGTTGGCCCCCCTCAGCCGGTGGCTCTGGGGGTCCCTGGCACAGAGCCCGGGGCACGGGGGGACACCGACTGTCACCACTGGCTCCGTGCGAGGTCCCTGTCCCGGCGCCGCCACTCCGGAACTTTCTGCCACCTCCTCGGGGGGCTCCAGGGGGGACCACGCCTCCACCGTGGGGACAAAGGCGTGGCCGTCCTGCTCCGTGTCCCCTCTGGGCAGTCCCGGGGGGGTCCCCGCAGACCCGGGGCCCGTCCCCTCTGCGGGGGGGTGACACGGGGACCCAACGTGAAGGTGGAGCTCAACGCCGGGGGTGGCCGTGGGGGCCGGGGGGGTGCCCGGGGGGGTGGCCGTGCCCCCCGCGTGGCGCTCGGTGCCGTAGAGCCGCTCGTCCTCGTCCCCGTCGTAGGCGGCCGAGTCGGACGAGGCGTCGGTGTCGTCGCGGAAGGCGAAGGCCTCGTCCCCCCCCTCGGGGATGGAGCTCTCGGACAGCGAGCGCAGGAACGAGGCCGAGGTGCTGCCTTCGTCCTCCTCCTCCTCCTCCTCCCCGTTCCCGGGGGGGGCGCGGGGGGAGATCTCCACGGCCTCGGCCTGGAACAGGAGGCTGCCCCGGAACGGGAGCAGCGCCGCCGGGATCAGCCCCGACACCTCATCCTCATCCTCGTCTTCGTCCTCCTCCGGCGTCTGCCCGTCCTCCTCATCCTCATCCTCCTCGCAGCCCGCGGGGGCAAAAGAACCCTCCTCGTCCTCCTCATCCTCCTCCTCGGGGGACAGCGGGGGGAAGGCCGGGGGGTCCCCCAGGCCGGGGGGCAGCAGCAGGGCCCCCCCCAGGCCCTCGGGGTCCCCCTCGGCCTCCCCCAGGCCTTCGGCCTCGGCCGCCAGGTTGGGGGAGCAGGACGGGGAGGTGCTGGCGGTGCCCGAGGAGCCCCAGCTGCCGCCCTCGGCCGTCATGTAGGAGCCCGAGGGGGACGTGGGGGGCGAGCACAGCCCCTCGCTGTCCCCGTCCGTCGGCTCCTCGGGGGGGGGGCCGGGCCCCCCCCCCCCGCACCGGCGTCGAGGGGGCCCGGGGGCACCGGCGGGGGCGCTGCGGAGAGAGGGGACAGCCCTCAGTGCCACAGACCCCCCCAGTCACCACGGGGAGGGGAGACCCCCTTCCCCAGTGCCACGGACCCCCAGGGCCAGTCCAGGACGGGGGGGGCGTCACCCAGGGAACTGCCTGGGGGGTGGTGTCACCCCTCACCCATGGGGGGGGAGAACAGGGTGACCCCCACCCAAAGCAGGTGTTGGGGGGGCTCCCCAGGGTCTGGGGACAGCAGGGGGGACACCAGCAGCTCCCCCTCCTCAAACCCCTCTCGGGGGAGGTCCGGGGGGGGGAATAAGGGTGCAGCTGCATCAAGGGGGGACCCCAAGCCAGCCCCCTACAACGCAGAGGGACCCCTCCCTTGGGTGGAGGGAGCACACCCCCCCTTACAGCCCCCCCTCCAGGGAGTCCCCGAGTTTGGGGGTGCTCAGCCCCCCACTGCGTACCCGAGGGGGTGGGGGGGGTGTGCAGCCCCTTCTCCCTCCCCAAACACCCCAAAACCCCCTTGTGGGACCCTCCCCCATATTACCTGGACCCCTTTCCCCATTACCTGGGACCCTCCCCATGTCACCTGGGACCCCTCTCCTGTTACCTGAACCCCCCCCACACACACATTACCTGGGCCCCCCAGGGGTGGATCCATAGGGAGGGAGCAGCCAAAGCCCACGGGACCCCCCAAACCTGCAGCACCGCCCCCCCCCCGCCCCCGGTATTATATAGGGGAGGGGGCGGGGCGGCGCGGGGGGTGCCGGGAGGGGGCGGGGCCTGGCGGGGGTGTTTGTGGGGGGGGCGGGGCCCCCCCCCCCCCCCCCACTCTGAGATGGTTCAGTCCAAGCCCCCCCTCCCCACAACGTACTGAAAGAACTCCTGAAAGGTTCCTTCGGGGGGGGGTCACCCCGCCAAGGGGGTCCCGTGCTGCCCTTCCACCCCCCGAGTCATTCTGGGGGGTGATTCTGGCCTATAACGGGGGGGGGCTGCTGGGACCCCCTTAACGCAGCCCTTCCCCACCCCTGCCTGGCCGGGACACCCCCACACTTTGGGGGGATGTTTTGGGGTCCCCTCGCACTCCCACCTGGCACACGGTCCCCCAGAACCCCCTGGAGAGGATGCCCTAATTCCTCTCCCCAAAATGGACCCTTATCCCATTTTGGGGTCCCCCCGACTCAGCTCCTGAGGCCCAGGGGGAGGTGACACTGGGCTGTGTCCCTTCGATCCCCCCGGCAGGTGACAGTGGCCCCCGGGGACATCGCTACGGGGTGACCTTGGGCTGTGCCTCAGTTTCCCCACGCGGTGGTCCCGGGGGGTGGGATGGTGCTGGGGGGGGGGTGAGGCTCAGCCCCC
This sequence comes from Corapipo altera, assembly GCF_003945725.1. Lineage (NCBI taxonomy): Eukaryota > Metazoa > Chordata > Aves > Passeriformes > Pipridae > Corapipo > Corapipo altera. Next base: position 477,497 of record NW_020885045.1, read on the forward strand.
CCAGTACAGGGCTGGGGTGGGGGACAACCCGCCGCCGACCCCCCCGGGGCTCCTGGGGGGTGAGGGAGGAGCGGCCCCGAAGTGGGGTCCCCAAAGTCCGTCCCTGGGGGGCCGTGCCGGACCCCCCCAGCTGTGCCGGGCCCGGAGCCGCGGGCGGTGGCGGCTGCCGAGAGCCGGGCCCGTGTCCTGCAGCGCTCCCGCTCCATCCTCGTCCTCATCCTCCGGCTCCGTCATCCCAGCCCGTCCTTCATCCCCCCGCTCCATCCCCATCCCTCCTGCTCTGTCCTCCATGGCTCCCGCTCCGTCCTCATCCTCCAGCTCCATCCTTCCCACTCTGTCCCTCATTCCCCCCCTCCATCCTCATCCTCCGGCTCTGTCCTTCATCCCCCCGCTCCATCCTCATCCTCCCATCCCGCACCCCTCCCTCCCGCTCCGTCCTTCATCCCGCTGCTCCGTCCCGCACCCTTCCACCCCTCCCGCTCCGTCCTTCATCCCTCCAGTCCCATCCTCGTGTCTCCGTCTCCATCCTCCCTTCTCCGCCCTTCGTCCCACCGGCTCCATCCTCATCCTCCCGCTCCGTCCTTTCCGCTCCGTCCTTCATCCTTCCGGCTCCGTCCTTCTCCCCCCCGTTCCATCCTCATCGCCCCGCTCCGTCCTCGCCCTGCGGCTCCCTCGCCCGGCTCCCCCTCCATCCCCCGGCCCGCGCTCCATCCCCCATCCCCGCGTTCTTCCAGCTCCATCCCGGCCGCCCCGCTCCCTCCTGTCCCCCCGCGCCCCCCCGGCCTCACCTGCCTCCGCTCCCTCCGGCATCCCGTTCTCCTGCTCCGATCCGCCCCCCCGGCGGATTTCAGGGGCTCTCCGGTGTCGGCCCCCCCCGCCGCCCCCCCCCGCTCCCCCCGCTCGGGCGGACGCGGCTGCGGCGGCAGCGCCGGAGCATCAGCGGGGCGGGGGCGGGGGGGGCGCGGGGGGGGCTCGGCCCCGGCACCCCGCTGATGTCAGCGGGAATCGCGGCCCGCCCGGCCCCGCTCTGTCGCGATACGGGGCTTGTGCCGGAGGGCGCTGCGGCGGGAGGGGGGTCGGGGGGGGGCTCAGGGCCCACCCAGCGCTTGCATCAGCTCCGGGGGGGGGGAGGGAAGGGGGCGGGGCTCGGCCTCAGTGTCCCCCACTTTGTCTCTTAAAAAAGGGGGCTGAGCCTCCCGCGGGGTCCTGCGGGGACTGGGGGGGGACACGCAGGGCGGAGCCCCCCTGAAAGCGTCTGCGCGTGTGTGCGGCAGCAGAGCGGGGAGATGTGGGGGCGTCGGAGGGGGGGCCCGGCCTCGGTGTCCCCTCCCGGAGCGGGATTTTGTCCCTTAGAAGAGGGGATCGAGCATCCCCGGTGTCCTGGGGGGATTTGGGTGGGGACACCGGGGGGGAACCCCCCCGAAAAGCATCTGCGCGTGTGTGGTGACACCGGGGTGGGGGACGTGGCGTGTCCGTCAGCTCCTGCATGGGGGGGTCGGATGGGGGGGTCCAGCCTCAGCTCCCCCCGCGCAGTGGAGTTTTGTCCTTAAAAAAGGGGGATGAGCCTCCCGCGCGGTCCTGGAGGGGGGTTGGAGGGGACGCACAGGGCGGAGCCCCCCTAAAAGCGTCTGCGCGTGTGTGGTGACACCGCGGGGGAGGGGGGGACACGCGGACCTGGGTGTCCCCCCCCGTCTGTCACCGCCGGGGGTGCGGGATGGGGGGGAAACGAGAGAGGACGCGCGTTGCCATGGGAACGGCTCATCCCCCCCGTCTCCCTGAGGATGGGGAGGAGGATGAGGAGGGGTCCCTGGGGGGGACACACATCACCCCCCCGGACAGCGGGGTGGGAGGGGGGTGATGCCCAGGAGGCACCGGACACCCCCAGGTCCCCCTGCCCCGGTCACCCCACAGCCTGGACCCCCACAGCACCCCCGAGGGACCGGGGGGGGCGAGGAGCTGGGGCGCGGGCACGCGGAGCGCTGCCAGGGCCCCCCCGGGCACTGTCACCCCCCCGGGCACTGTCACCCCCCCGGCACCGTCCCCCCCGCGCTGGCACCGAGGCCGTGCCCGCGCTGCCGGTGCCAGGCACGGGCACGGCCCCAGCGGTGACTCAGCAGCTCCGGCCCCGCCGGGCCCCCCCCGCCACCGCGTCCCCCCCGGGGTGGCCGGACTGTGCCCCCCCCC
>NW_020885045.1:479780-485204 GCF_003945725.1 Corapipo altera
CCCCCCCAGCCGGGCCGTGTCCCCCCCGGGGGCCGGAGGGGTCCCGGGCCAGGTGGTCTCTAATCCGCCCCTAAAGCCCCTCCCGGCCCCGGGGCGTCACCCCCGAGGGTTGTCCCGAGCCACCTTGTCCCCCCCCCCCGTGTGCGGGGACACGTGGCCTGAGGGACACGGGGACACCGTGGGGGCTCCACGCAGGAGAGAACCCCCCCAAACCCCGGTGCCCCTCGGTGCCCCCTCCCCTCTGCCGCTGCTCCCCGACCCAGCGCCGGGGCCGGCCCTGGCCCCATCCCTGTCCCCCTCGGGGACAATCCCGGGATAATCGGGAATAAAGGCCAGGTGGCTCCTGATCCCGATCCCGGCTCAGACCGGCGGGCACGGGGAGAGGGGGATGGAACGCGGGGGGGGGACACGGGGGGCGGGTCCCACCCAGGAGCGGGCACTGCCACGTGCCACCAACACTGGTGTCACCCGGCAGTGATGTCACCTGGCCCCAGTGTCACCCAGCAGTGATGTCACCTGGCCCCAAGGTCACCCATCCCTGATGTCACTTGGCCCCAATGTCACCTGGCCCCAAGGTCACTTCACCCTGATACCTACTGGCACTGATGTCCCCTGTCATTGATGTCACCTGGCCCCAATGTCACTCAGCTCCATTGTCACCTGGCACTGATGCCAACTGGCCTCTATGTCACCCGTCCCCAATGCCACCCATCCCCAATGTCACCCATCCCCAATGTCACCCATCCCCAACGCCACCCATCCCCAATGTCACCTGTCCCCAATGCCACCCATCCCAATGCCACCCATCCCAATGCCACCTGTCCCCAATGTCACCTGTCCCCAGTGCCACCCATCCCCAATGTCACCCGTCCCCAATGTCACCTGTCCCCAATGTCACCTGTCCCCAGTGCCACCTGTCCCCAATGTCACCTGTCCCCAATGTCACCGTGCCCCAGCCACCGTCCCCGTACATTTGGGGTTTATTTGAGCCGTTTGTGACACAGAGCAGCGATGCTGGAGCCACTTGGGGACACGGTGACCTCGCTGTGGCCACCTGGCCCCACCTGGGCACAGCAACCCAGTGATGTGGCCACCTCAGTGTGGTGACGTGGCCACCTGGGCATGGCGACTCGGCCACCTCGGCGTGGTGACCCGGTGACCTCGGCGCAGTGACCTGGTCACCCTGGCACAGTGACACGGCCCTCTGGCCGGGGGAGGTGGCCACGGGCAGGGCTAGGCGGCCGTGTCGGGGGCCGTGTCGGTGGCCATGTCGCTGGCCACGGCCTTGGCCACCTTGTCCCTCAGGTAGGACACGCGCTGCCGCTCCAGCTTCAGCTCCAGGAACTCGTAGTGGGGCACCTGGGGGGGAAGGGGTGACAGGAGCCACGGGGGGCCAGGGCTGTGCCCACCCTGTCCCACGGCACCCACCTGGGGTCCCAGCTGTGCCCCCAGCACGCCCTGATCCCCAGGGGCCCAGCACCCAGCTGGGGGGTCCCAGTGCCCGCCCAGGAAGATCTCAACACCCACCTGGAGGGTCCCAGAGCCCACCTGGGGTACTCCCAGTGCCCACCTGGAGGATCCCATCACCCACCCAGGGGAGACGGTGACGCTGGAGGGGGGTGACAGCGATACCAGGGGCTGACAGTGACACTGGGGGGGTGACACGTGGCTGTCACCACCCCCCAGGGCTATAATTACCCTGGGGGTTTAATCCTGGCTGACCCCGTGGGATCAGCTCTAAGAGCTCGTCTGTGTCACCTCCCTGTCACCCCCCCTGTCACCTGGCAGGTGGCCCGGGGGGATCACAGCGGCTCATCCCCGCTGAGCCCAGGGGAGGGAGGAGCTGGCAGCCCCCCAAAGGTGCCTGTGCCAACATCCCTACGGAACCAGGTGTGCCCAGGTGGGCGATGGCACCCGGCTGGTGTCACCAGGGTGTGGCCACAGGGACTGTGCCCTGGGCTGGGCACAGGTGGGGCCACACCTGAGTCCTGGGGGCACCTCACAGGGTGGGGGTCAGGCTCTGCTCCCAAGAGGGAATTGGCTCAGATGGCACCTGGGGACGTTCAGGTGGTGTTTGGGAAGCATTTGGGGAATGTTTTCGGAACATTCCCCCTGGAGAGGGCCGGGGGGGTGGTTTAAGCGCCGTGTGGATGTGGCACATGGGGACAGGTCAGCGGTGGCCCCGGCAGCGTGGGGACACACAGGGGGTCTGGGGGTGCCCGGGGGGTGCCCAGCCCAGCATTCCCAGCCCAGCATTCCCAGCCCAGCGTTCCCAGCTCACCTCCACCAGCAGGAAGCCGGCCCTGCGCAGGTGCCGCCGTGCCAGGGCCCCCCGGCCCAGCAGCTCCCGGCCCCGCGAGCTGAACTGCGGGAATTCCCAGCGCAGGATCGCCAGCCTGGGCACACGGGACACCGGGCTGAGCACGGGCACACCCCCCAGCCCTGCCAGGGCACAGCTGTCCCTCTCCTGCCACCTCCTGTCCTCCCTCCTCTGCCTCTCCTTGTCCCCCTCCTGCCCCCTCTTCTCCCCCTCCTTCTCTTCCTGTCCCCCTCCTTGTCCTCCTCCTTGTCCCCCCCCTCCTCTTCCTGCTCCTGTCCCCCCCTTCCCCCCAACTCGAGTAATCCCCCAACCCTCACCCACCTCCTGGTCCCTGAGGGCAGTCCTTTGTCCCCTCCTGTCCCCTCTCCACCTCCTGGTCCCTGAGGGAAGTCCTTTGTCCCCTCCTGTCCCCTCCCCACCTCCTGGTCCCTGAGGGCAGTGCCTTTGTCCCCTCCTGTCCCCTCTCCACCTCCTGGTCCCTGAGGGCAGTGCCTTTGTCCCCTCTTGTCCCTCTCTTCTTCCTCCTGCCCCACTCCTTGTCCCCCCACTGTCCCCTTTCTGTTCCCCACCCACCTCCTGGCCCCTGGGGACAGTACCTTTGTCCCCTCCTGTTCCCTCCCCACCTCCTGGTCCCCAGTGGCAGTGGCTTTGTCCCCCCTGTCCCCTGCCCACCTCTTGGCCCCTGGGGGCAGTGGCTTTGTCCCCTGGGAGTGGGGCAGGTGTGGGGCAGTGAAGTCCCCCACGGGCAGGGGTTTGTTGTCGCCGTCCAGCACCACCTCGGCATCTGTGGGGACAGAGGGGACATGGGGGACGTGGGCACTCAGAGCCACCCTCAGGGGGTCAGGGGGCTCTCCCCAACCCTGGGCAGGGATGTGTCCGTGGGGGATCCGTCCCCCTGTCCCACGGGAGGGGACAGGGGGCACTCGGAGCACGGAGGTTGCTGTGGCAGCCGGTGGCCGGTCCCCGACACGGGGGGACAGGGACCGAATTTGACTGGGCTGCGGGGGGTGACAGGGGGTGACATGGCTGGGGCACAACAGGGGAAGGTGACAGGGCCGTGACAGGGCTGGGGGTACCTGAGAGCACCTGGGGGTGCCCGGGGCAGGTGACAGGGCGGGGGGAGCTGGGAGGTGACAGAAAGTAGCAAGGCTGCAGCTGTCCAGGTGAAGGTGACAGGGCTGGGAGTACCTGGGGTAACTGAGGAAGGTGACAGGGCTGGGGGTGTCCAGAGGTCCCCGGGGCAGGTGACAGGGCTGGGGGTGCCCAGATGAAGGCAACAGGCCCCGAGTACCCAGGGGTACCTGGAGGTGCCTGGGGCAGGTGACAGGGGCAGGTGACAGGGCTGGGGGTATCTGGTGGTACTCAGGGAATGCTGAGGGTAGGTGACAGGGCTGGGGGTGGCAGGGGCAGGTGACAGGGCTGGGGGTGGCAGGGTTGGGGGTGGCAGGGTTGGGGGTGGCAGGGGGTGCCAGGGCAGGTGAGGGGGTGGCACAGAGGACGCTCACCGATGTCCCAGCCGAACACCGTGTGCACGTCGTAGCGCCCGAGGTCGCGGCCCCCCAGGGCCCCTGGCAGCGCCTCCCGCAGCCCCTGCTGCAGGGGGGTGGCCTTGTCCTTGTCCTTGTCCCTGTCCCCGTCCCCCCCCAGCGCCTCGGGGGGCAGGAAGGGCCCTCGGTAGCCCGGGGTCTCCAGCCGGGCCGTGGCGTTGATGTGCACGAGCTTCTGCCACGAGCTCTGCGCCCGCGGGGACGTGTCACCTGTGGGGACAGTGGGGACGTGTCACCTGTGGGGATGTGTCACCTGTGGGGACGTGTCACCTGTTGGGACAGCGGGGACAGCTCAGGGGACACCCACGGCACGGGGGGAATGGCCTCGGGAGAACCAAGGGACAGGCACAAGGGATACTGGGAATGCTCCCCCTGGAGAGGGCTGTCCAGCCCCGGGTGAGGATGGGGCAGCTGGGACACGGGCTGTGTCCCCAGGGGTGGGGGAACAGGTGAACTCCAGCACCTGGGAAGCCCTTCCCAGCCCCAAGCGTTCCCTGATCTCGTGTCTCCAGTGGGAGTCACCCCCCAGGTCTCACGGACAGGGACCTGGGGCTCGTGGGCACAGAGGTTGCTGTGGCAGCCGGTGGCCGGTCCCGGCCATGGGGGGGCAGGGACCGAATTTGACTGGGCTGCACCTGTCCAGCACCACCTGTGGGACAGGTAACCCCCCCCCCCCCCCCCTGCGGACAGGTAACCCCCCCCCAGCACCACCTGTGGACAGGTAACCCACCCCCAGCACCACCTGTGGACAGGTAACCCCCTCATCCCCAGGGCTGGAGCTCCTGGAGGATCCCTGGGTCCCAGCTGGAGGGCCCAGTCCCGTGTGGGTCCCTCAGCCCCCCCTGTGGGTCCCTCCCCCCCTCTGTGAGTCCCTCAGCCCCCGTGTGGGTCCCTCACCCCCCCTGTGGGTCCCTCACCTCGGAGGCGGGTGTGGAAGTCAGGGTTGAGCACCTGGTGCAGGTAGGGGGGCCGGGCCTGCTGCAGGACACACAGTGACCACACCAGGTCCGTCAGCACGTGAGGATCCAGCTGCTGCACCTGCCCCTGGAGCTGCTCGTGGAGCTGGGATGGGAGAACACGGAGGGAAGCTCGACCACACCCACGGGTGTGCCCGGGTGTCCCCGCTGTCCCCCCAGGGTGCTGCACAGGGGAGGCTTTAGGGCCCCTCTCAGGTGATCCCTCGGTCCCTCAATCCATGGATCCAGCCATCCAACGCCCCCTTCCCCGTGGGAATGTGCCAGGAGAACATCTGTGCTCCGAGGACGGGTGAGAGCTGGGGGGGCTCTGCCTAAAGGGGGAGCTGGGAGGGATTCGGGACACGGGAAGAGGGGGGGATTTGGGGATGGAATCCATGGCTGTGGGAAGTCTTTGCCCCCACCAAGAGCACCCCAGAATCCCGGGATTCCCAGGGAAGTCACCATGGTGAAGAATTCCTCGCCGGAGCTGGGCTGGAAGTTGAGGCGGGCGAAGGACACGACGATGGCACACAGGTGGGCAACGGACATGGCCTGGGTGTTATCCAGGGAATACTGAGGGAAAATGGACATGGCCCGGGTG
>NW_020885045.1:485214-488714 GCF_003945725.1 Corapipo altera
GGCCCGGGTGTTATCCAGGGAATACTGAGGGAAAATGGACATGGCCCAGGTGTTATCCAGGGAATACTGAGGGAAAATGGACATGGCCCGGGTGTTATCCAGAGAATACTGAGGGAAAAACAGGAGTTTGGGGAGTCTGAAACGGCACCAGGAGGGAACAGTGGTAACATGAGCCAGGGACACCTCCCAGGTGGGAAAATGGGAGTGAGGGAGCCCTGGGGATTTATCCAGGTACAAGGGGAAGCTCTGGAATATCCCAAATTGGATGGGATAAAGCAGGGGGATGACTGGGAGGAACTGGGAGAGAAGTAGTAAGGAAAAGCTTGGAAACATTGGCCAAAGACACAGCCCAATGTGAGAAAACAGGAATGAAGCATCATTTGGTGCTTCCCTGGGGTTTTATCCAGGTACAAGGGGAAGCTCTGGAATATTCCTGCATGGATGGGGAAGTGCACAAGAGATGAACTGGGAGGAAACTGGGAGAGGAGCAGCACCAGCACCCAGGGCTGGAAGGTCTGGATCAAGCTGAATCCAGAAGAAAATGATCCCAAATTCCTGCTGGGAAATGGTGACACAGCCTGGACAGGTGAGGGGTCCCCATTGCCCCCCTCTGCCCCCCCCCGAGGGGAGAGGAACCCCCCAGCCAGGTGAGAGGAACCCCCCAGCCAGGTGAGCAGCCCCCAGCCCTCACCTGTGCGATGCCCTCGGCGAGGGGGCGGCTGAGCCAGCGCAGGGCAGCGAAGGAGCGGGCACAGCGTGACACCTGGGCAGGTGTGAGAGCCCCCAGGTGGGGCTGCAGCTCCAGGGACAGCCTGTGCAGCACCTGGGGCTGCTGGAAGTTCAGCTTACCTGGGCAGACGGGCACGGCTGAGGGCGTGGGGGCACCTGTCCCCCAGTGCCCCCACCCCAGCCGGGCACCCCAGCACACAGGTGAGAGCTGGGAAGGGTCTCCTGGACAAGGGAAGAGCCCCTTCACACAGAGCGTGCCTGGCACCAGTACAGACCAGTACGAGTCACCTCTCAGACCAGGACAGACTGGGAAGGCCTAGGGGTGGGGAATCCCCCCCAGCAACCTGGTGCCTTGGGTGGAAACACCTCCCAGTTCACCTGAGCTCAGGGAGGAACTGGGGTCACTGGGGGGACTGGTGTCACTGGGAAGGACTGGTGTCTCTGGGTGCAACTGGTGTCACTGGGAGGGACAAATGGCCCCAAGTAGCCCTGGTGTCTAAAGGGGCTCCAGGTGTGCTGGGGATGGAGGTGGGACACCTGGAGGGGCAGGACACCTGGAACAGGCTCACACTGAGCTCCCAGGTGTGCTGGGGATGGAGGTGGGACACCTGGAGGGGCAGGACACCTGGAACAGGCTCACACTGAGCTCCCAGGTGTGCTGGGAATGGAGGTGGGACACCTGGAGGGGCAGGACACCTGGAACAGGCTCCCAGGTGTGCTGGTGTTCATGCCTGGAGCACACGGGTAACGTACATCGCCCCTGTTCCACCCCCAGGATCGGGATAACCCACTGGAGAACAGCTCCTCGGGCTCCCTGGATTCCCTTCTCCCACCTGGCTGGAGAACAGCCCACGGGAAGGTTTGGGACCCCAAAGCTCACCCAGCTGCCCCCACCTGCCACCGGCCTGGGTGGTTCCCAGCCCCGTCCCACGGGATCCGTCCCCAGACCCGTGCCCAGGCACCCCTGGCACTCACTGTAGGCGAAGAGCAGGTCAGTGAGCACGGGCAGCCCCAGCTCGGGGGGTTTCTGCAGCAGGTGGTAGGACAGTGCCCGCAGCAGGGGCACGCAGCGGCGCTGCTGCAGCGCCAGGGCCATGGCCATCCGCCGGATCTCATCCACATCCAGCTGCTCCGCCAGCTCCAGGGCCTGGGGACAGGGACAGGGCACAGCTGAGGGGGGATCCCCTCGGCATCCAGCTGCTCTGAGGCGCCAGGGCCTGGGGACAGGGACAGGGCACAGCTGAGGGGGGATCCTCTCAGCATCCAGCTGCTCTGAGGCTCCAGGACCTGGGGACATGGGAGATGGGGCACAGGGGACAAGGGAGAGGGGATCCCCTCAGGGTTGATCTGCTCCACCAGCTCCAGAGCCTGTGGAAAGCGGGGCAGGTGAGGGGGAGCAGGTGAGGGGGATCCCTTCGGGATCAAAGCGCTCCATCGGCTCCAGAGCCTGGGACAGGACAGGGGAGACAGGGCACAGGTGAGGGGGAAACCCTCGGGATCAAAGCGCTCCATCGGCTCCAGAGCCTGGGACAGGAGGACAGGGGAGACGGGGCACAGGTGAGGGGGGATCCCCTCGCGACCCAACTGCTCTGCCAGCTCCAGAGCCTGGCACGGGGGTGACGGGAGAGGGGGGAACAGTGCCCAGGTGTCCCACGTGCCCAGTCAGTGCCCAGGTGTCCCCCGAGCCCCCCGCAGTGCCCGGGTGTGCGCAGGTCCCACCTTGTCCTCCAGGCGCTCCATGAGGGCGGGTGCCAGGTGTCCCACCTTGGCCATGAGGGTCACCACGGTCCGTGTCCCCTCCAGCTCCGTCCAGCGCAGCTCCAGCTTGCGCAGCACCTCGGGCAGGAGGGGGCTGTCCCTGTGCCCCGCCAGGTGCTCTGCCAGCTGCACCAGCTGGCGCAGGGGGAGCCGCCGCAGCCGCCACAGCACCTCCTGCTCCACTGAGCGGACCTGGCGCCCGGCACGGGGCAGCCCCAGCACGGGCAGTGCCCGCAGCACCTGCACCAGCGTCACGTTCCACACCTGAGAGATCTGCGACAGGGACACGGTGGGACAGCTGGGGACACCCGGGACATCGGGAACAGGGACAGGGTGGGAGAGGTGTGCCACACCCGGGACATCGGGAACAGGGACAGGGGGGGACAGCTGGGGACAGGGACAGTGTGGGACAGCTGGGGACACCCAGGACATCGGGGACAGGGACAGGGTGGGACATCTGGGGACAGGGACACTGTGGGACAGGTGGGGACAGGGACAGTGTGGGACAGCTGGGGACACCCAGGACATCGGGGACAGGGACAGGGTGGGACAGGGACAGTGTGGGACATCGAGGACAGGGACAGGGTGGGACAGCTGGGGACACCCGGGACATCAGGGACAGGGACAGTGTGGGACAGCTGGGGACACCCAGGACATCGGGAACAGGGACAGGGTGGGACATCTGGGGACAGGGACACTGTGGGACAGGTGGGGACAGGGACAGTGTGGGACAGCTGGGGACACCTGGGACATCGGGGACAGGGACAGTGTGGGACAGGGACAGTGTGGGACAGGTGTGCCACACCTGGGACATCCAAGGTCTGGGGACAGGGACAGTGTGGGACATCAGGGGCAGGGACAGTGTGGGACAGGTGTGCCACACACAAGACATCTGGGGTCTGGGGACAGGGACAGTGTGGCACAGAGGTGGAACATGGGTACCAGTATCACATTCCACACCTGGCAGATCTGGGGGACCCAGGGGAGAAGGCCAGGGGAGGGACAGGGGCAGT
>NW_020885045.1:488724-495136 GCF_003945725.1 Corapipo altera
GGGCAGTGGGGGTGGGACAGGGGCAGCAGGGGAGGGACAGGGGCAGTAGGGGTGGGACAGGGGTGGCAGGGGAGGGACAGGGGCAGCAGGGGAGGGACAGGGGCAGTAGGGGAGGGACAGGGGCAGTAGGGGAGGGGGAGCTTGGGGCATGGCCCGTCCCGCTGAGCCCGCCCCGGGTGTGCTCTGAGCAGCCAGCCAGGCACTGCGGTACCCAGGGCCCTGCAGAGCTGTGCCCCAGCCCCTCCCAGGTGAGTCCCAGCGGGGCAGGCACACCCCAGAGCCCCCCGTGCCCGTCCCACCTGCCCGTCCACGGTGTCCAGCAGCCGCAGCAGCCGGGGGTCCCCGTGGATGGCCGGCGCCTCGGGGTGCCCGTGGGCGAGGCGGGCGAGGCGGGCGATGGCCATGCCCGCCAGGTTGCTGCTCAGCCCGTGCCTCCCGCACAGCTGCAGCAGCTCCTGGGGGTCGGTGGCTCCCTGGATCAGCTCCCGGAGCTGCTGCTCCGGCCCCTCCTCCCGCGGCTGCGCCTGGGGGGTCTCGGCCCACCGTGGGGGGCCGGTGCGCAGGGGGCGGGGGGCGGCCGCGGGGGGGGCCCTGCCCGGGCCGGGGGCGGCCCCGGGGGGCGGCCGGGGGAGCCCGGGGGGGCCCGGGAGCAGCAGGCGCCGGCAGCACCGGCGAACGAGGTGTGCGGCCATGGGGGCACCGCGGCCGTCAGAGCCACATCCCGGGGGGCTGCAGGGGAAAGGGAGCGCTTGGAACTGCCCGGGGGGGGAACCGGCCCCCAGACTCCCCCAGTGCTCCTCGGAGCCGCTCTGGGGGGTCTGGAACATTCACAGCCCCTCCCCAGGGATGCGGCCCCACATTCCCAGTGCTCCCAGTACGCCCCCAGTAACCCTGAGCTGCCCAGCCGCTGCCCGGGATGTTCTCCACCGGAGCCTCCCCGGATCACGCTCTCCCGGGGATATTTTCCCACAGACCCTCATCCCCCCCCGATCCCCGGACACCCCTCCGACCCTTCCCCTTCACCCGCCCGTGCCGAGCCCCCGCCAGTCCCGGTTCCCCTCCTCCGCCCCCGGGTCCCGAGCACCCCCGGGACTCTCCCTTCGGGCCCCCTCGGGTCGAGCCCACCCCGCACCGCCGGGCCTGGTTCCCGCTCCGTCTCTCCCGCCGGGGCCGTGCTCAGCCCCGCGGGCCGAGGCCCCCCCGATGCCGTTCCCCTCCACACTCCCGCTCCCCCGATCCCCCCGGGTCGCGGTTCCCCCCTCAGTCCCGATCCCATTCCCGTTCCCCTCCACACTCCCGTTCCCCCGATCAGTCGCGGTTCCCCCCTCAGTCCCGATCCCATTCCCGTTCCCCTCTGACCTCTCCCGCCCCAGCCCCGCGCACGGGCCGCCACCGAGGCGCGCGGTGATGACGTCACAGCAACGCGCCTGCTCCGCACCGGCCGCTCCGTGCGTCATCAGCCGGCGCCACGTGCGGGGAGGGGCGGGAGCGGGACCGCCCCCGGTACCGGGGGGGCTCTCGGGGGTCCTCTCGGGGAGTCCCCCTGTGCTCCCAGTGCCCCCCAGTGCCCCCCCAGTGCTCCCCCAGTGCCCCTCGGAGACCCTCCCAGTGACCCCCGGGTGCTCCTCCAGTGCTCCCCCAATGAGTTCCCAGTGCCCCCCCAGTTCCTCCCAGTGCTCCTCTCGCAGCCCCCAGTGCCTCCCAGTGGCCCCCCCAGTGGCCCCCACATTTCCCCCCGTGCCCCCGAGGGGGGTCGTGTGTTGCTGATCAAATATCGGTTATCGATCCCTGTGCGCTATTGATCGTTTATTGGCATCCATAACAAACTCCCCGGGGCCGACACGGGCGGGGTGTCCGAGAGGGGAATGGGGTGTCCGGGGGGGCTCCTCAGGAGGATCCCAGCTCGGGAGGCTTCTCAGCGCCGGGTGAAGTCCCCTCCTGCGGGACAGGGGGGTTCAGGGGGGGCCGGGGAGCCTTGGGGTTCCCCTCCCCAGCCCCTGCAGCCCCCCAGCTACCCAAGCCCCCCCCAAAGACCCCCCGAAGGCCTCGCAGTGGCAGTGTGTGATGCGGGGCTGTGTCCCACCCCTCTGCCCGGACACCCAGGACCTCCCCAGGATCCCCCGGCACCCCCTCGACCCCCCGGGACCGCCCTACCCCTGCAGGGCTCGCAGTGACACTGGGGGCCATGCGGGGAGCTGAGTCCCCCCCGTGACCCTCCGGAATCCCTCGGGACCCACCCCAGGACCCTTCAGGAACCCCCCGTAGGACCAATCTCCAGGACCTCCCCCCCGGGGTCTCGCAGTGGCACTGGGCGATGCGGGGCTGTGTCCCCTCCCCCAGGACACCCCAGAACCCCCCTGTGCCCCCCCTGTGCCCCCCCGGACCCCGGCAGGGCTCGCAGTGGCACTGGGCGATGCGGGGCAGCAGCGCGGGCCGGGGGCGGCCGCGGGGACAGGGCAGGAGGAGGGGGCGCACGGGCCGGGCGGGGTCCAGGCGGTAACTGCAGCACTCGCACAGCGACCGCACGTACGGCTCCTGGGGGGCACGGGGGGGTCACACAGACCGGGGGGGTCACACAGACCGGGGGGATTCCCCGGGCACCCCCGGGCTCCCCGCACACCACCCCCGGGCTCCCCGCACCCCTGCACCCCCCGCCCCCTGGCCCGAGCCCCCCGCTCGGGCTGCGCAGAGGCGGCTCCTGGGGCGGGGGGGTCACACGGATCTGGGGGTCTCACCCGACCCCCCCACCCCTGAAGGCTGAGGGCGGTGCGGGGGCGACACCCCCACACCCGGGGGGCCCGCTCCCCCACACCTAAGGGTCTCACTCCCCTCCCCCGGGGGTCCCACCGGTCTCTCCCCTCCCCTGGTGGATCCCACCAGCCCCCCCTCACCTGAGCGCTGACGGCGGTGCGGGACCGACACCCCCCCGCGCAGTAGGTGACGCGGACGCCCCGCAGGACACACGCGCCCTTGGCGATGGTCCGGAGAGCCGTGAGGAGCCGGCACGGCCCGGGGGGCTCCTCTGGGGGGTGGGGGGGCGGCGTGAGCGGGAGGGGCTGCCAGGGCCGTCCCCTCACCCCGCGGTCCCCAGGTGCGGGGTCTCACCTGGCCACTCTTCCCGGCACACGGGGCAGCAGCTCCCGGGCTCCCGCACCGGCTCCGTGCCCTGCGGGGACCCCGCGCTCAGTCCCTGCCCGCGGGGACACCCCCGCGCCCCCCCGGGACCCCCCTCACCTCCGGGCAGGTGAGCGCGGGGCAGGTGGTGGCACAGGTGACACGTCCCTCGGCGCAGCGGCAGGTCCCGCACTGCTCCTGCCACTCGCTGTCGGCCTGGGGGGGGGGACACGAGCAGGGACCCCAAAACACCGGTCAGGGACCCCCCAAAACGCGAGGTAACTTCCCAAACCCGAGGGATCCCCCCAGCACAGGGTACCCCCCTAAACATGGGTCAGGAACCTCCAAACACGGGTCAGGGACCCCCCTAAAGCACGGGGTAACTCCCTAAACCCCAGAGATCCCCCCACCACTGGGTGCCCCCTAAATACGGGTCAGGACCCCCCCACAAACATGGGGTAACCACAAACATGAGGGATCTCCAAATACAAGGAACCCCCCCAAAACGGATGAGGGACCCCCAGACACAAGGGACCCCCTCAGAAACGGGGGATACACCCCCGGGCACGGCGTCGGGACCCCCCAAACGCGGTAACCTCCCACCATGGATCAGGAACCCCCAAACCCAGGTCAGGGACCAACCCCAGACACAACCCGGGACAGAGACACCCAAACACGGGATGTTCCCCCCAACATACGGGAACGCCCCCAGCCCCGGGTCGGGGCCCCCCCGCGCCGCTCACCGCTCGCACTCCCCCGCGGTGGCGGCACCCGCAGCCCCCCGCGCTCACGCACTGCCCGGATTCGTTCCGGTACCGCCCGGGGGCGCAGGAGCAGCGCGGGGCGGGGGACGGGAGGGTCCCGGGGGTCGCGGGGGTCCCGGGGGTGCTCGAGGTGCCGGGGGTGCCGGGAGTTCCAGGGGTCCCGGGGGTGCCGGGGGTCCCGCCGCAGGTGCCGGGGGGCTCGGCCAGGTCGTGGCAGCTGCGCTCGCAGGCGGGGCCGGGGTCCAGCCAGACCTCGCCCGGGGGGCAGCCTGGGGGCACCGGGGATGGCACCGGCACCCGGCCCTCTCTCCTTCCCGCTCTCCTCCCTCCATCCCTCCCTCCCCCGGCCCTCGCTCCTTCCACTGCCCCGTCCCCTCCATCCCTCCCGTCCCCTCCTTCTATCTCTCTTTCACTCTCTCCCTCCCTCTTTCCCCCCCGACCCTCCGGTCTTTCCTCGCTCTGTCCCTCCCCCCAACCCTCCGTCCCTCCATCCTTCCGTCCCCCTGTCCCTCCCTGCATCTCTTTCCTCGTGCCTTCAGCCCTTTCTCCCTCCTGCTCTCCCTCCCTCCATCCCCCCCTTTCCATCCGTCTCCCCATCCCTCGATTCCTCCCCCCGTCCCTCCCTCCGTTCTCCCGTCCTTCCATCCCTCCTTCCCCTTTCCCGCTCCATCCCTCTCTCCATCCCCCCAACCCTCTCTCCTCTCTCCCTCTCCCCGTGCCCCCTCTCACCGGCACAGGGTTGGGGGTTACACTCCGCCGTCTCCTCCCCGGGGGTCTCCCCGCACGGGGACCCCCCCTCGGGGCCCTCCCGGCACTGCCGGTGCCGTGTCCGGGTGCCACCGCCACAAGTGCGGGAGCAGCGGGACCAGGGGGACCAGGGGGACCCGGCGGGGGACGGGGGGGGACACGGGGGACACGGAGGACACGGGGAACAGAGGTGTCACTGGGGACGCGAAGGACGCGGAGGGTGAGGGGGACCAGGGGGACGCGGGGGGCTAAAAGGGGGGACGCGGAGGTCGTAGGGGACAGGGGTGACGAGGGGGACAGAGCGGACACGGAAGACTCCGGGGACCAGGGGGACACGGGGGTCACAGGGGCCGCGGGGGACAGGGGGCTCGCGGGGGTGGCGGGCCCCGGGGAGGGACACGCCAGCGCCGGGCACGTGAAGGTCCCGTTCCCGCAGGTGCTGCACGGGGGGACACGCGGGTGTCACCGTCACCGCGCCCGGGGCTCTGCTCTGCGGCACCGCCACCGCACCCGGCCCACCGCCACTGTCCCCGGCCCACCGTGTCCCCCCGCGTTTGTCCTCCTGTCCCCGTGCCCGTCCCACCGCCACGGTGTCCACCCCCCCGCGCCCGTCCCATTGTCCCCGTCCCTGTCCCGCCGTGTCCCCCGTGCCTGTCCCGTTGCCACCGTGTCCATCCCCCTGTCACCGTGTCCATCCCCCTGTCACCGCGTCCATCCCCCTGTCACCGCGCTCGTCCCCAGAGCCCCCGACTGCTGCGTTTGTCCCATGTCACGGTGCCCACCCCCCGTGTCCCCCCGTGTCCCCCCAGCCGCGTCCATCCCACCGTCCCCCTCCCCAGCCGTGTCACCTCCCCTGTCCCCCTCCCACACACCGCGTCCCCTCCGTGTGTCCCCCTGCCGTGTCACCCACCAGTTGTGACACCCGATCTGGATCGCCCCCCCCGGGGGCACCTCTCTGCTCCCGTTGCCCCCCCCGGGGGTCCCGCAGCGGCACCGGCCCAGGGGGACGCACTGACCGTCCTGCAGCAGCTGCCCGGGGGGGCACCGGCACCCTGAAGGGGCACAGGGGGGCACTGGGACCCTTGGGGGGGCCATCGGCACCCTGAGGGGGCACAGGGGGGCACTGGGACCCTTGGGGGGCCGTTGGCACCTTAGGGGGAATGGGGGAAGCACTTGGACACTTGGCAGGCGCTGGGACCCTGGGGAGGCACCCGTAGGTGCTGGGGGGGCCACCAACACCCTGAGGGGGGCACGAGGGGACACTGGGACCTTTGGGGGGCATGGGGAGGGCAGAGGGTAACCATAGGGTCTGGGGGGGACACCCATGGATATGGGGGGCACGGGGGGGCAACCACGGGTGCTGGGGGGGGGGCACGGGGGGACACAAGAGCACCCATGGGTACTGGAGGGGGCCACTGGGACCTGGGGGGGGTACAAGGTGGCACCAACACTCTGGGGGGGCACAGGGCGGCACTGTGGGTATGAAGGACCCGGGGGAGCTCGTGGGGGCTGGGGGGGTACTGGAGTCTGGGGGGGCACGGGGGGGCACCCCCGGGTGCTGGGGCAGCCCCCCCTCCCGGTGCGGGGCCGTACCTGGCTCGCAGGGGCCCTGCAGACACAGCACCTGTGCCCAGGTGTCAGCGCAGCTCCGGGGGCACCGCCCGGCACAGGCACTGCGGGTCCGGCCCCCCCCGCAGCCCCGCCCTGGGGGGGCACGGCACCCCCTCAGCACCCCCTCAGCACCCCCTCAGCACCCCCTCAGCATCCCCTCAGCACCCCCGGGGGGG
>NW_020885046.1:0-28809 GCF_003945725.1 Corapipo altera
GCCCCGGCAGGGCACCGGCACCGCGGCGGCGGCACGGCTTCTCCCGGCAGATGGCCCCGCGCCCCCGTCCCGCATCTCCCAGATCCGCAGCCCCCGGTCCCGCAGCCCCGGTGCTGATCGCTGCTATTGGCCGCTGGTTGTTGTGACAGCAACGGGCTCGGTGACAGCGCGACGGGCGCGCATCACCCCGGGACCGGCGCGGGCCCACGTGCCCTGCTGGCACACGGCCGGGGGTCTCCGTGCACACACGGCAGACGTGTCTCCCCGCTTCCCGAGGAAGGGCCGGTTCTCCAGGATGCCCCTGAGCCCCCGGGGCTGGCAGGGGCAGGGCACAGCTCCGTAGGGCACGTGGGGTGGGCACAGCGGGGCAGGGAGCTGTGGAAGCAGGACCGTGGAGCCAGGAGGGCAGCCAAGTGGGCAGCGGGAGGCTGTGCAGGCAGGTGAGCAGTGGGCAGGGGGCCCGATGGGCACAAGGCCCATGGGGACTGACCTGCTCTGGCACAGCAGGACACCCGTGCCAAGACACGTTGGGTCGTGCCGTGCCAGGCCATCCAGCTGCTCCCAGCTGTGCCACTCCCTCCACTGCTTCTCCCCGCTCCTTTAATCAGTAAGGCAGTGGCGGTAGCAGCCGTGTCCTTGTGTTTTGTGTCATCCTTATCTCAGCCCCGATAACCATCTCTGTGTTCCTGAAGGTCCCACCTCCACCGGGTCTTTCCGGTAACAAAATGGGAGGGGGGAAACAGGGAGAAATGTCACCTTTAGGACCATCAGCTGCCAGGCCACTCTCCGGGACGCCTGGAATTTCCTCGCAAACAGGTTGTGTGTGTCAGCACCCCGTTCCCTACAGACTGGATCCGTTTCCCTCCACGCTGCCGTCGCCGTGTGTCTCTGGAGCTCACAGGGTTTTTTTCCAAGCCTCTTTTCCAAGCTGGCACTAACCAGGCGGGTCTAAAGGGAAGCTCTCCCCGCCCCAGCTGCTCCTGCCGCTGTCAGCCGGCGGCGGAGAAGGAGAAAGAAAGGCAGAAGGAAAAGAAAGCCCTGGCGTGAGGTGCCTTTGTTCAGGGCAAGTTATGCGTGAAATCTTTTTGTCCTTCCTAAAGGAAGGCAAAAGTTGCAGTTGATTTGGGGAAAGAGAGGCGAGTGTGGCCCTCGGGGGGGGTGGAGGGCGGGCAGGCTGGAGGGGGGGGGTGGGCAGACCCCGACGGGAATCTGGTGCCGCAGATGTGCTGGTGTCTGTGTCCTCCCTTTTCCTCTGTTTTCCTGGGGAAGTTCAGCAACACCTTTGGCAACTCCTTTGGTGAAGTTTTCCAGTAAAACCTGTCAGTGGCTGTGAGCAGGTCGGGAAAGCACGACAAGGAAGAAGCGAACACGGCGGAGTTTTACGGACTCCCAATGCACAAGAAACCATTTTATTTAAAAACAATGCATTCAATATCGGGTTATGGCACATGAGTCAACGCTGCAGGCACATCACACTGCAGGGGCACACCGGGAGCTCACTGTCACGACAGGGGCCAGGGCAGGCCGGGCTGTGCAGCCCTGCCCCGGCCTCGGGGCTGGGGACACCCCCGGCCAGGTCCCAGTGTCCCCAGTCCCGCTCTCGAGGCTCTCCAGGGGTGTGAGGCTGGACACCAGTGTCCTTGCCACCGCTCACCTGAGACACGCCCTGGCCCCTTGTGAACATCAGCCATTTCAAAATAAACAATGCTTTTAGTATGGCCATTAATTATGGAACTTCTATTACAATCATGGCATTTTTTTTTTTTCTTTTTTTTTTTTCTTTTTTTCTTAAATATTTCTATTTTTTTATCGAAAACAACTCCCTCGGGCATTATGGAACCGTAGAGCCATTGGAATAAAGACACATTCACTCACAGAAAACCTGCTTTTTCCTGTTTTCACAGCCCCCGTTCACAGTCAGTTCTGTGTCACAAACACTTGGTTTTTTGGTTTCCTCCACGAGCAAACCCGGCAGCCCAAACGCCTGTTTTCGTGAGCCTCCTCTGAGGAGATGCAGGCGACGAAAATCCGCCCCCAAGAGGTGTGAAAGGAGAAAGGGAACACGCATTTCCAAGCCTATGTACACCCCCAGCACCCCCGGAGGGGGGTCCTTGGCCCCCCTCCCTTTGGCAGAGGGGCTGGAGCAGGACGTGGCTGCCACTGGGCAGGCTCTGTGTCCTGATGGAAGGAGCTGGACAGGAGGATTCCTCTGGATTTTGGAACCTGAAATGTTCTGTACTTACAGATATTGATCCTGCTGCATCAGCTCTCTTGGCTCGCCCGGACATTCGCTCGGGAGAGGGAGGGTTCTCCCTGAGCCGTCAGGAATTCGTGCAGGAACATTTGGGGCCAAACAGAGGGAAGGGAGAGCCCTCCTGAGCAGGGAGGCACCTTCTGAACAACAATTAAATAAGTAATAAGGGACTGGTTTACCAATGGAAAGGCATTTCTGCTGCAGGGAGGCAGCCCCTCTGCCACTCTCCTCTCCATCCCCTTCCGTCCTCAGCCCTCCCTCAGATCCCACCAGATCCCCCGCCAAAAACTGCACGTTTGGAGGTGGTTTTCCAACACCACACAAAAAAAAAATATTGATACTGAGAAGCAATTTCCTTTGGGCTGAGCTGCGCCATCGACCGCGGGGCGGGAGCCCCATCAAATCAATGATTCTGGAATGTTCGACGTGGGGCTGCGCCGTCGATGGGGAGTTTGGCCTGAAAATCAATGCTGGAATATGGAGCTCTGTCAATAATTGTTTTCCGTGCTCCCCTCTCCCAATATTCGCGGCGGGTTTTGCGCTTCCTCCTCTGCGCTCGGTGCATCTGGAAAGTTCTGCTTGTGGTGCCAGGGCCTGTCCCGGGCACCGTCCCTCTTTCAGGTTCCAAAAGCTGCATGGAGCACATCAGGCCCTGCTTTCCTTCCGATGGAACGATGGCAGTTCACATTCCTTCAATTTGCTGATCGGAAATGGTCGCTCCCTACAGGCAGTGGATGATAAAAAGATCTGGCATTGATAAGCACAAGCCCCTGCCAGGTTCAGGCCCTCACAGGTGACGACAGCACCGGAGAGAGGTGAGAATATCCACCACGAGCTGAGCCAAGCCCTGAACCAGCAAATCTGGGAAATGTGGGGTCATTCCAATGAAGAAGGGAGGGCGGGGAGAACGGGGCTGGCTCTGGGGGCCGTGGAGCTGCGGTGCCACGAGGGGCACCAGGAGATGCTCGGGGCTGCTTGGCTTGGGTGTTGTGCCAGAGACCTCCTTCCTCACCTCCTACATCTGCTTGAGAAAGATTAGCACGTGCCATTTTAAAGTGTGATTCAAATGGGATTTTGCATCCCTTTTTCAGTGTGTGGTCAGTTCTCACACAGAATAGGGAAAAAAACGTTTAAATACTTGCTGTAACAAGGAACCCAGTTATTTCCCAGGATTCTTTATCCCGAGGCATAATGGCCCACATTTCCCAGCCCTCAGTGACCCTCGGGTTTGTCCTGTCTCCAAACAGCCTGTGGCTGGGAAATGGGGTCACTATTTCGGTTGTTTGACTGGGGAGACAGAGATGTAAATGGGGAAATCTTTTAGCTTTAAAGCAGATGACCAGATGGGAATGAACACGCTTCAGCCTCTCTAGTCTGGACTGGGATGTGTCCCAAATGGAATTAAAACCCCAAAGTATCCCAAGAGCGATATAAACACCTAGCTAAGGTACGAACCGCGTCGTGACCTTCTTCTTCTTCTTGTTATTCTTTAAAAAACGTAAAATTCAGGAAATAGGAAAATACCCGAGCGGTGGAACTCTGGACCCACGCGGAGGAACCGGCTCGTGAGGATGCACTGGGATTCCCAGTGCCTTTATCCACGGCAACACCGAGCTACCGAGAGCAACAGAGACAAAAGAAGCAAAACCTTTCAAAATCTAGTCCTAACGGGGAAGGAACAATAAAACGGAGGGATTTTTAGTGGAATGCTAAAACATGAAGAGCTCTTAAAACATACTGAGTGGCTTCTCTAGAAATGCAAAATATCTCCACTTCGCTGCTGCACAAAATCGCACCCACGGAACGCGATTAAAAAGCTTCTGCGCCGCTAAATAAGCTGAGACCCCCCAAGGGCGGGGGCTGAAAAGCATCTTTACACCACGGAAAAGGTTTTTAGGGCGGGTTTGTTTCCTTTTCCTTTTTAGACTTCTATCTGGAGAACGTTTAATTCTGGGTTTGGGCACTTTTTTAGACAATCATTTGGCACTTGGAGCTGTAGGTTCTTAGGCACAGTGCGACAGGGTGAGCTTGGCCAGTCCTTCGCCGTGCATCCTGTAGAGCAGCTGGAACTCCGCGGGCAGCTGGTGGGACTCCTGCCACTTGGTGGTGAACTTGGTCCCCTTCTTGTCGTAGTAGTGGTACGGGAGGTCCTCCCGCGTGTTGGGGTCGAAGCCGAAGGGCCAGAAGCCGTACAGGTGGATCTCCTCGCAGATGGCAGAGGCCAGGGTGTACATGAGGATCCCCGTGCTCAGCCGCTTGGGGGACAGGTGCTTGTTCCGCCAGTACCTGGGGAAAGGAAGGTGTGTCACAATCAACCTGTCCAGAAATAACCAAAGCATGTGCTGAAGCAACAACAAAGCTGCCAGCGCTCTCAAAACGAGCAGTGTCAGACTGTGCCTGCCACGTCAGGGAAAAAGAAACACGGGAACAATCGTACAAGTTGTATTTTGTCGTGTCAAACGCGAGGCAAACCCACCCACCTGTTAACGTGCTGCATTATATTCCCTGGCCAAGCCAGCTGGACCTTCAGCTGCCCTCTGTGCTCAACGAAGAAGTCGACCAGCGTTCTCGTGACCGTCGCCGACGTGTGGAAGAAGAAAGCGGGGATCCAAAGGATAGCCCCGTCGAGCTTCTTCAAGCTCAAGAAGAAGTTGTTGCGATCCTGAATGGTCAGCAGGTTGTTGTAATACTTCTCCAGGATGCTGGGGTTGAAGGTGGTGAGGTTGGTTTTCCTCCCCACGTCTTTTTGGAAAGCCTCGGTCGGAGCGAAGTTGCACCGAAAGACGAAATCCGATTTGTCGATCTCCTGCCCGCACTGGCTCCCGGTCAGGATCCCGCTGTTCCCCACCACGGCACAGATGTTGTAGTGCTTGTTCAGGATGGGGGACACGTCGGGAAGCAGAGACCTGAAGTTATTGCTGATGGAGAAGACGTACTTATGGCTGGAGTAGTCGTAGTGCATCAGCTGCCCGATGCGAACGCTGCTCTTGGTCAGGGAGAAGTTCTTGATGACGTCGACGTGCTGAAGGATCTCCTGCCTAAGGGAAAAGAGCAGAAAACACGGACTTATAGTCCCTTCTTTTTGCCGTGGCAATGGCTTTTAAATTAATATAAATAGCTGGGAACTGGGGAGCTGGCTCCCCACCTCGGGCTCCGCTTCTGACTGGCACCAACTAAGGCTGTGTCTGTGCCTCTTGGAATTGTGTTGGGATTAAAACATTGGACTGTCTGTGTAGGTCGAGGGTACAGCTCGTGGTGCACCCTGCCGCGGTCCCCCTGGTGTGGGGAGTGTGTGACATTGTCCTGTTTGTGCTGTGACACGGTGGGCAGGTTTCTGCTGGGGCTCCGTGGGTACCTCGAGGTGTGTGCGAAGCAAACCCCGGATATCCAGCTGAATTAACAGGACCCCGTTTATAAATATCTCAGTCTTTATGTTCTCATTAACAAGCTTTGAATCACAAAACCCAGCGACAGCCTCTGTCTCCATCTATGCAAATACAGTTCCTTAATGTCTCATCCCCCGGCAGCTTTACCAGGGTTATTAGGGAGACTTACAAAGCAAACAAAACCAACCCTGCTCGGGAATTTCCCTCGCAGGGCATAAAATTAGAAACCCAATACCACTTTATTTGCTCGTGTTTATGGAAAACAAACAACCTTTCCTCCAGCTCTCATCCTCCAATGTCTGAGCATTAATGGAGTCCCACTGGGTGCCCTAATTATGGGCTCTGGCTGCCGGACAAGTGCAAAGGCAGCTCCCGAGGCATCAGCTAAAATCATCGGGGGGGTGGCACAGGGACAGGCTTGTGGAGCTGGTGGTGCCAGGAATGGAGCAACACCGAAGGGTGGCCACTGTCACAGAGTCTGGGATGTCCCAGGGAAAAGATGGCACGGGCAGAGCGTGCTCCTTGGCTCCCGAGGGCAGCGGGCAGCATATGGTGGCACTGGAAGGGAATGATTTGTCCTGCTGTGCTTGGAGAGTTGCCTGGAGGGAGGAGAGGAGCCCAAACCCTGCCCCGAGGGGTGCAGCAGCCCCGTCCTGCCTGGCTGCAGAGCTGAGGGGCCTGGATTCCAGCTCCTGGGGTGGGATATGTGAACTGTGAGTTGCGAGGCGGCCCCCGAAGCAGCGGGCATTTGCCAGGACAAAATTACAGCCCAGGATGGCAGTAGCTATCTGAAATGGCTAAATGGCTCTATTTTCATTTCCAGAAAAGTTTAATCTCTGTAATCAGCAAATAGATAAAGCGTACAGAGCCGTGTGCCCGCCCCCGCAGCCGGAGCGGAGCCGGAGGCAGGAGCAGCGCTGCACTTGCTCAGAGCTGCCGGCAGCTGGGAACTTTCCCTGGGCGTGTTTTGGCCTCCATGAACGTGGCACTTCATGGCTGTTCCAGCCCTGTGTGGTTCCCAGTTTGAACCCCCGGCCGTTTCTCCCGGAGGAATGACACTTTAAATCGCGCACCAGGAAACTGGGTCACGTCCTGGCACAATAACGCCTGTGCTGCAGCCTGGTGTGCTGCTCTGCAATCATCGAGTCTGCCAGGGTGGCTGCAACCGTCTGGGGAAACGCTCTGATTCAGCCTTTGTCTCTCGCCGCCGGCAAATCCCTGGGAGCTCAGAGTTTTCAGCGGTCCCTGAGCGCATTCCCTGAAATCCCGGGGGGCAGGGGACAGCCCGGGCCGTGCCCGGGGGCTCGCTCACCTCTGCTGGGCGAAGGCGCTCCGGTTGAAGGCCCACCTGGAGGGCTTCTCCTGCAGCTCCTGGCTCAGGGAGTTGGTGATGGGCACGAACGAGGGGTCCAGGAACTTCAGCGCGAACTGGGACCTGGGGAAGGGCGCACGGGCACCGACCCGCCCACGGCACGCGGAGACACCCCCGCGGGCCCAGGCAGGGACACCCCCGCCACACACGAACACACCCCCGGGCACACGGACACACGGACACACGGACACACGGACCCGCCGCCGGTACCGGCCGTGCCCGACCCGCCCCCGCCGCCGCCGCCATCAGCACCGCGGACAGCGCCCGGCGCTCCCCGCCCGCGTGTGGCCGCACCGGGCCGGACGGGGCCCTGCCGGGCCCTGCCGGGCTGTACCGGGCTCTACCGACCCGTTCCCACTCGAATCGCGCCGTTCCGCGCCCCCACCCCGCGGGGCCGGAGCCCTCCCGCCCCTCAGCATCCCGGCGCTGCGGTTCCCACGCTCAGCGCTCCATCCCCGCCGTCCCTCCCGCTCCCCGCGCCGGGCAGGGCGCGGCCGGAGCCGCATCCCCGCTGCGGTGGGACCGGTGGTGCCACCATCCCGGCCCCCCTGCCCGGCCCATCCGGGCATCCCGAGCATGCCGAGCATCCCGGGCCGCGCTCACCTGAATCCCGCGTGGAACATGTACATGCGGGGCCCGGCGGGGCCGGCGGCGCGGGGCGCCCCGAAGATGTTGTCCTTCTTGAGCGAGACGTAGCTGATGAGGGAGAGGATGAGCAGCGCGACGCTGAGCATGACGAGCCCCAGCACGCTGGCCACCCGCACCATCTTGCAGCTCCGCATGCCGGAGGCGGCCCCGCGGCTGGGCGGGTGCGGGGCGGCCGCGGCGCTACATGGGGGCGGCGGCGGGGCCGGGGCCGGGCCGGCACCGCCGCGCTCCGAGGGAAAATGGAGGGATGGAGCGCTGAAATGGCAGCCGGGAGAGGCAGCCCCGGCCCCGGCGGCGTCGCCGAGCCTCCCCCCGCCCGCCCCCGGCCCCGGCACGGCCCCCCCCGCAGCCGCGGAGAACGCACGGCCAGCCCCGGGGGGTGCCCACCCTGACACCCCCAGTGTGCCCCCAGCAAGCCTGGGGTGCCCAGGGCACCCTTCCTGCTACCTTGGGGCGCTCTGCAGCGATCCCCCAAGAGCCTGGGGTGGCTGGGGGGGGCTCAGACTGGCAGCCCGAGTGCTGCAGGGATCCCCCAGAGCCTCTGGATGTGGGTAGGGCTCAGCCATGGGGAGCCTGGGCTGCTGGGGACACTGTGACTGTGGCCGGGTGGGTGCTCGATGTCCCCAGCCCCCTGTGACACATTTCCCTGTGACACCACGATCACAGATGGCACATATGGGGCTGCAGGACCCCGTGCTGGGCAGTGCAGAACCAGTGCTGGCTCGGCAGACCCCCGTTCTTTAAAAGCCCGGTGTCTGGGGCAAGGTTCATCAAACCGGCCCCTAAATCACACAGCAAATTCCACGTGAACTCCAAGAGAGCCTGACTTCTGAGCCGAGGACTGTCCCTCATGAACACGACTTCTGCTTGCTGCACTGCTCTCGGCGTCCTTTCAAACTCCATTTTTCCCTCACCAAGCTTTGCCCCCCCCCCCCCCAGCCCGCTCTGCCTCCCAGCCCCGAGTTCACTGAAGTGCCTTATAAATAATAAATCTTGTCTTTGTAGCCCCGTCCTTGCTCTGGGCTATATCCTACACGCTCTCCATGCAGCAGGCTCCCTTTGAAGAGCAGGAGCACGAGCGGCTTGCAGGGCTGGGGTTTGTGTCACAGCGGTGCTTCTCCAGCCTGCGGTGGGAGTTCGACCCGAGCATGGCCCGAGGTCTATATCCCGCTCCTGTGGGATGCCTGTAGCCTTGGTGGAGAGAGAGGAAAGGCTGGGAATGGAGGATACAGCAGCTGTCTGAGACAGGTTTTTGTGTGCCTGTTGTCCACCCAGTGCGCGCTGTCCCCAGCCTCAGCATGGATGGTGTTGTCCTAGTGAAGTCCCAGGATAAACCAGCTGCAGTTTTTGGCTTTAGATATTTTGGAATTCAGTTCTATAACCTTTAACGTCGTCTCCCGTAGTTTCTGACTGTGTGTCCTGGGGCTGGGAATAAACCCTGGAGTGAGGCTGTGCAGCCCTGGTGTCACACACCTCTCCTGGCACTGGGAGAGCTTCCAGCTGCTGGGCTGGGAAAGACCACTCAGTCCCACTCCCCTGCCACGGGCAGGGACACCTTCCAGCAGCCCAGGTTGCTTTAAGCCCTGTCCAAGCTGTCCAAGGGGAGGAGCAGCACTGTTCCCGGGCACAGCTCAGCCGGAGCACCCGGAGCTGCAGGAAGGAGGTCGCTGCCACTCCGGCCCCAGCTTTGGGCCCCTTTCTCCCCTTATCCCGCCCATGCAAATGAGGTCTGGGAGCACCTCGGAAAGGTGTTTTGGTAAGAAATGTTCCAACCCTGCCTCCCTCCCGAGCCCCAGCCCCCCGGCCCCTCAGCCAACAAGTTGCGGTGGAAACAAAGGCAGTTCTCGCTTCAGATTCCTCCCAGATAGCAATATGTCAGGAGCCCCTGGAGAGGCTGAAAGTAAATGAATCAGTGCTAGAAAGTGAAGGATCTCATCCGTGCTGAATGGTGAGAAGGAGTCCTGAGCAGCATCTCCATTGATTTTCCCGTAATTGACACCCAGCTCGGCTCTGCGCGGGAGCGCCAGGCCCTGGTACGGCCCTGCCCGGGGCTGCCTCACCTCAGTGAGGGGCTGTGGGGAGCACCAGGCCCAGGTATGGCCCTGCCTCACCTCAGTGAGGGGCTGTGGGGAGCACCAGGCCCAGGCAGGGCCCTGCCCGGGGCTGCCTCACCTCAGTGAGGGGCTGTAGGCAGCTCGGGAGGAGCTGCTGGGCTGGGCACCCTGTTTTGTTGAGGAGAGGCACGGCCACACCACAGAAAAGAAACCAGGAGCGTTGATCTGCTTTCAAGCCCGAGGAAGGAATCACCCGTGCACTTAGGAAAGGTTCCCTCTTTTCGACTTAGGGAAATGGGACGGGAGAGTTGTGCTTTGAAAGGTTTGCCCCTGCTGAAATCCACCTTTTCCAGGCTCTCTCTGCCGTGTCCCTCCCTCCTTTGAAGCTGCTCTTTGGGGTCTCCAAGTGTGAGGGGGCCTCGATCTGCCCGATTGCGCTCCGAGTGGTTTTCAAGTCCCTTTAGAACCAGGTGCTTGTCAGCCTGCTGGGGTGTGGAGATCCCCGAATTTATTCCCGGGAGCAGCAGAGGTTGCTGGTCTGCAGCGGCTGCAAACACATTCCTGGGGGAAGGCGGGTGAGGAGGGAGCACCTGCAGCTCTGGGAACGCTGCTGGGCCAAAGGACCCCCTGCACCCCAACCCTTACAGCCACAGGAGCCGGGAGGGATCCGGGAGGGATCCGGGAGGGCCCCCGACCGTGTGAGCCCCGGCCCCGCGGTTTCCCTGAGTCACTCCCGCCCGGAGCCCCGAGGTTCCTGCTGATGCAGCGCCGGGGTCTCTAAATGCTTTGTTGAACGCCTGCCCGCTGTGCCTAAGTGCTTTCAGCCCGGGTGGCTGCTGAATCGGGTTTCCTGGGACAATTATTTGGAACATAAGTACCCAAAGTCTGCTCGAGCCCTTTTCTAAGTGCTTACGTTATTTTGTTTTAAAATCCCTGGCACCGCGTCCTCAGACCGGTCCCAGAGATGTACTTATTTTAATTATATTTGGGAAAACGCTTGCTGGCCACGACGGGATGTAAAACGTGCCGTGTTTTCTCTCGGCCCCGGAGCCCTCACTCTTCTGGCAGCTCCAGGAGCCGGCTGAGTCCCGCCAGGAATGTACGGGAATTAAACCCCAAGCGGGAAACAACGGGAATAACCCTGGAGTGTCCACGGGGAGGGACCGGTGTGCGTGTGTTGTTGCCTCCTCCACTCGCAGTGCAGGGCCAGGGTTAGTTAAGCTGGGCTTGGCAAGGCCGGCAAGGCCAGAGGTTCCTGGGGACTCAAAGAACAGGGAGAGGACCGCCCCTGGAATGGGGAGGTCGCCGGATCCCTCGGGATGTGTCCGCCCGCCCGCGTCAGCCGACCGACCTCAGCAAGGACGGGCGGCCCCCGGGTGGAAAATCCTAATGAAAAGGCTAAAGCTGGGAAGAGTTGGGGGCGATTAGTGGTGTGCATGCAGCTGAGCCTCCCGCAGATTACTCGTCTTTAGGCCTAATCCTCCGCGCGCTGGAAAAAAAAAAAAAAAAAATCCCAAATCTCTTCATTTTTTTTTATGGAGTGATTATCACAGACTCCGGAATGATTGTGTAAAAATTAATCCCGGGGGATGAGGCCGGGTTTGGAGCTGCAGGGTGGTGCTGGCCAGAAGCTGGTAAACAAACCTGTCCCGGAGTGAGGGAATTAAGCTCGGGCTCCCCTGCGCTGAGGGGCCTTATCCAATCGCTCCAGCCTGGGGCAGGAGCAGCGGGTCATGGGCTGCCTGGGGATACCCCATAGCCACAGACCCCACAAAAGGCTTTCCAGGGCTTCCCTGGAGCTTTAAAGGCAAGAGTGGGACCATGCCATCAGTGGGGACAGTGCCAGCCCCCCCGGCTCATCCCTCCTCAGGGCTCCGGCTCAAAAAGGTGCTTAAGCCCCGCATTAGGAGCGCGCCGTCCCCGCTGCCAAGCGTGATGGATCTGTAACTATTCTGAAGCCATCCATGAATATTGCATGTGGATCCACTTATCGGAGCCTCCCCGGCACGGCAGCCCGGGCCCACTTTAATGGGCGGCTGTCAGGAAACGCCAGCCAGGCAGGAAGAGTTGGGATCAGCCCTTTCGGTGCCAGCACGGGGGCTCCTGGGTGGTTTCAGTCCTCTTCCTCCCCTCAGCGTTTGACCCCTGCAAGCAAACGGCCCCCGAGTTCCTGCTGGCAGGAACATGGGGACAGGGACCACAGGAGCCACAGGGAGGAGAAGTGACTCAGAGCAAACTTCTGCAGCGTCTCCAATCCCCAAAAGCAGAGCCAGGACGCCCAGGACCTGCTGGTGTGGTGGCAGAGCACTGCTGGTGCCCACAGGGGCTCCAGGCAGCCAGGGGGGACCAGCAAGGTCTGCACTGCCCGTGGAAAAGCCTTGCCGTGATTCACTCAGGAGCTGGAGGTTAAGCCCGGGTTAATTTTCTGCATTAATCAGGAGGAGAGGGAACATTTTCTCCGTGTCCCTCTCCCGTTTACACGGCGCGGCTCCGGTGATTTCATTAGGATCCGCCAGGCAGGGGAAGGGGGCGGAACTCGGCCCCTTAATTAAGACGACCGTCGCTAAAGGCAGAAGGACGGAAAATAATTAACCCCCCGTAAAAACCACGCGCTGCTGAGAAGGAGCGATGCATAATTTAGGAACGGGGAGGCCACGATGAGATGTTGGTTGCAGACAGCATGTCTGAGCAGCACGACGGGTCCTGGATGTTCAGCAAAGAGCCCAAAAGTTGCACCTCTGGGATAAATGGATGCATGTGGGGGAGCGAGGGGCTGTCCAGGAGACTGTGAGAGACTCCCAGGGAAAATACACCGCTGCTGCTGGTGGAGGCTCCACCAATTTCATTAATTAAAGTTCTAATTGTGCTTTGACCTCCCAGGAGGACCCTTGCCCTCCTTGGCCAAGGCAATTGGATTATTCCTCCCCGGCCCTGATTGTCAGAGCCTCCTTTGCTGCTAAAATGTTCTATTTCCCAAGCAAACGGCTTCAAAAGGCCAAACGTGGAACTTCCAACAGCAATAATAAACAACACCCGTTTATTGAAACAGACCCGAGAAACAGCAATTCCATGGGCACTTTCTGGGGAAGGCTGGATTCAAGGAGAGGCCCTCTGGTCCCTGATGGTGCTCTGGGGGTTGGATACTGGATTGGGAAGCTCCTTTTTGACACATGGTGATGCCAAACCCCCTCCCTGGCAGAGCTCAGCTCCGTCGCCCTCTGTCCTTCAGCCTCCCCTCCCTAACCTCTAAATCACGGAATTATTTCCTCACTGACTGTAATTTTATTTTCCAGCCCTGGCTAACGAGCTCTTTGTGTAATGTATCATAAATTACTCAGGGCAAGATCCTTCTTTTACTTAGAACGGGTAAAAAATCAGCCTTGGCTCCAGCCTGTGCCCACACGGGGCTGGATTTTTCCAGCCGGAGCTCAGCTCCGCTCCAGCCCTAATTTTGCAGATAAACAGCTTCTATTTCATTAAATGAGCTCTGCCCAGAATGTTTGTCTTAGTTATTTCCAGCAAATTAATTCATAGGGCTTAATCTGTTTAGCATCTGATTAATGGGATTTTTAATCACCCATAATAATGATAATAAAAGGCTTAAAGCAATAAGCGAGGCAGAGGTGTGTATTTGTCTTAGCTCTGCCCATTGTCCTGACAGCCTTCAGTGCTGCACCATAACTCACGGGATCTGGCGTCGCTCCTCTCGCATCTATCGACCAGGTGGAAAAACCTGAACCCCTCTCCTCGAACCGGGGCTGGGAAATCACCTGTTACCCGGGAGGGAGTTGGGAAAGCAGCACCTGGGGGCTCCTGGAGCCCAGACCCACCCTCCCGTGACACAAATGCCATCCAACCTTGTCTCTGGTAATAATAATAATAATAATAATAATAATAATAATAATAATGATGATGATGATGTCTCTGCTGCAGGACCCCTGGAATCATCTCTGCTGTCAGAGCAGGCCCAGCAGTGACAGATCCCGGTGTGGCCTTAGTGGGACAGTGGCAGAGACAAGCAGGTATTTTTTGTCTTTTATCCATTTTTTATCTGAGTGCCCACCTCGTAGGAGTCCCACCTGGCCGTGACCCTGCCCAGGGCAGCTGAGACCAAACACAACTCACTGCACACGTGGCCAGGGCCCATCCTTCTCCCTCAGGGATTTGTTCCTGACTCGTGTCCGTGCTGGGCTCGCAGGCTGCTGTCCTGCCTTCCTGAGAGCAGAAACTCCCTGTTTTTCGCCTCTCAGAGACTGGAAGCCGAGTGTTTTTGGCTCTGGCAGGGTGAGGGGGAGGTCAGGGTCGGGCACAGGCTGCGGCATTTCCCAGGGAGGGATCGATACCCAACCAGCCGTGCTCGTGCTCCGAGCGGGGAGGGACATGTGCTGGGAGAGGCAAAAAGCATCCTCTGCCTCTCCCCGGGCTCCTTCCTTCCCTCTGCCCGCCTGAAATTGGAAAGAAAGGCATCGATCTTCTCCTCTTTTCGGGGGCGAGGGGGAAATTGCGGAATGAAGACGACTTGAAAGAATGAGATGGATGGGAGCGACTGGAGCTCGTCCTCCACGGGGGAGGAAAATGCAGCACAAATGATGATGGGAGCGATCCATCCGGCAGTCGGGGGCTGTGTCCGCGGCTCCAGCGTGGCAGGAGCGGAGCACGGGGTGACTGTGGGCTCTGCTGGGGGTCCTGGGGGTCCCCGTGCTCCTGGGAAGGAGGAGACATCCACGCAGAGGTGCTCGGAGCAATCAGGGCTAGTGGGAGGTGGGCTTTGAGGAATGAGATGGGCTTGGAGGTCCCTTCCAACCCAAACCATCCCGGCGTTCTGTGGCACTTCTCCAACCACAACCCCCCTCCTCCAGCACAGCCCGGGGACACAGCCAGGCCCAGGCATGAGGCAGAGTCTCCCTCCCTTTTCTCCCCATTTTTTTCCCCAGAGAATTCCCTTTTGCCCGCTGGAGACAGGTGCAGGTATCCCTATCGGAGACATTCCCAGCAGGAGAGGTTCCCCCCCGGCTCCTGCCCCTGGCAGAGCAGTTATAAATTCCCAGTGCAGCAGGTTCC
The DNA here is from genome assembly GCF_003945725.1 of Corapipo altera. NCBI lineage: Eukaryota > Metazoa > Chordata > Aves > Passeriformes > Pipridae > Corapipo > Corapipo altera. The sequence goes on from NW_020885046.1 coordinate 14,776, forward strand.
AGGCTGATTGCCTTTCCTGACGGAGCCTCGCTGGAAATGAGGCTTTTCGGAGATGACACACAGAGCTGCTCCCCCAGAGCATCAATCCTGGCAGCCCAAAGTGCCACCACAGCCTGGTGATCAGCCCAGGGCCCGGCTCCTCGGGATGGCACAGCTCTCCCGTGGCAATTCCTCACTCCCGAGCCCCGTCGGCTCCGCTGAGCCGGGCGCTGATCCCGGATCCCAAGCAAACCTCCTGCCAAGGGCCGTTTATCCCGTTGCTGGCCCCTGGAGCAGATGGCACTGGGGGTCACGGATCTCCCTGGGATGTCAGGGCAGAGCAGTGAATCCCAACCTGGGAGCTGTGACACCCCACCCAGGGCCTGTTTATTCCCCCAGCAGGGTGAGTTTGCCCTAAAGCCTCGGGGTCACCCTTAGGAACGTTCCAGATGTGCTCAGGGAGCCCTGGCAGCAGGGGATACAAAATTCCCTAAATTCCATGCAGCTGCGCTGACTTCCAGCCTGTTGCCACCTGGGCTGGCTCAGGAGGCAGCACCCTGCATCTTCTCACCCCTAAACACAAATCCCAGCCCAGCAAACACTTAGGAAATCCTCTCCCCTTCCCGAGGCAGCCGGTGGTGATCCTGCCGGCGAGCCCTCGGCGTTCCCGCAGCCCCGGCGCTCATTACTCTGCTCCCAGATGAACAGTAAGTCTCTGCAACAGTACTTACAGCCTGTAATAATATTACTGCTCGCTCTGCTACATGGTCCCTCAGTCATTTTTTCAATTAAAAAAGGCCCAACGCTCTATTAACCTTTTGCCTGCTCCCCCATCCTTCACACCGGGGGCTTGGGGAAGGCATATTTTCCCGGGAAGCAGCGCCCGGCTCGCTGTCATCACACATGTGAAGTGCCATTTGTTCATTTAAAAATACGAGCTGCTTTATCCAGCTCCCACCTCCGAACTGCAGGAGGCAGGTGGGGCTCATTTGGTTCCCGGGCTGATTCCTCCTGTCCCAAGGCACAGAGACACCTGCCAGAGCCCCGGATGCTCCGGTCTGATTTCCAGGCTCCACAAATAACGGTGTACAACACGTTATTTGCCAGAAATCACCCGAAGCCGGGCCCTTGTGAGCTGGCTGTGCTGTGCAGAACAGAGACCCTGCTCCAATCAATAGCCTTTCCACTCTCTCTGCCTGCCCACTGCCCATTATTTCCCCGGGTTTATTTTGCTGGCGGTCCCAGCTGCAGCAATAGGAGCGTTCCCAGTGGTTTGGGGCCGGGTTTGGAGCCCTAACCTGCTCCCTGGCAAGGCTACAGGTCCTGGGGAAAGAGGATATCCATAAAAACTGCTTCAGAAGGGTCTGGCAAAAACACCCAGCTCCATCCCAGCAGTGGAAAGAATCTGCAGCAGTGTCCATCTGGGGCAGTGCCCACGTCCATCCCCTTCCTGAGGATGTGGGAAATGTCTTGGGTTAGCTGAGTCCAACCTACGCAGCCCAAAATTTGGATCCACGGATCGTTCCTTTACCGAAGGTCTCGGAATTTCACTCATTAACCCCACGCTGTGCCTGTGGGGTTAATGAGTGATTTCTGTTCCACAGCTCCTCCCCACGTGGGGACTCTTCCCTGGTGGAGCTGCCTCAGGTTAAAGACGCCTCGTTATTCCCTCATTTTTCCCCGGCAGAAGTTCCTGTATCCTGTAATCAGGGCATTTTTTCCCCTCTTTTCTCGACGAGCTCTGCACGTCAGGCTCTTTCAGCCGGTGTATTTTTGGCTCCCGGGTAATTTTGACGGCTATTTTCTGTTCTCCCCCCGATTTCCCACCTCCTTCAGAGCCCTGAGTACCACAACAGGCCGGAGCTCTGCAATCTCTGCCCACAAGTGCCCCATGCTGAGGCAGGAGCCGCTCCCCTGCTCCTCGCCCCCCGCTTCCCCAGGGCTTCCATTAGCCCATTTTCCCACAGCAGCTTTTTGGGTCTCCTGCTCCATTATTTATTTGAGGATAAACACCTAAAAGCCGGCTGTTTTTCCCCGAGCTGTTGCTCCCAGAGTGGTCTCCTCTATGGTGCCCCCCACGTGACATTTATCTCCAGCCTCGGGTTCTCCTGGTTCCCTCCCTGCTCCTCTCGTCCAGGCTGTGCCAAGGGACACCATCCCACCCTCTGGCATTCCTTCCATCCTCTGCAGCCATCCCGTGGCTGATGGTGGAGATCAAACTGCCTGAGGGAAACGTTATTTCCTTTTACCACTGTAAAATATCCCCGGCAATAAATCCAATTCCAGTGTTGGCAAGGACTAAGGGTGTTCCTGAGGGGGCAGCTCCCACTGGGAGGGCTCCAGGGCTCTCATAACTCTCCGTGTGGCAGCTCCAGAGGCTGGGGAGGTCCTGCCATGAGTGTCCAGGAGTGTCCAGGGCAGGCTTGGAGCAACCTGGTGTTCCAGCCCGTGGCAGGGGGTTGGACTAGACGGTCTTTAAGGTCCCTTCCAAGCCAAACCAGCCCCTTTTGGCATCTGCCAGGCCCATCCCAGCCCTGCAGCAGGGTGGCTGCAGTGCCCTGGACGCTCAACTCCTTTCCCAGTCGGAGTCCTGCGCCCCGTCTCCCTCCTAATCTCCCTCTCTCCAAGATCTTATGTGGATTAGCAGGTCCCTCTGTGTGATCTGTAAACCCCCCCTGATCCCCAAACGACTCCTCTAATGGGATTGTGCCCACCTTTTCCAGCCTGGATGCACCTCCGGGCTGTGGGTGTGGGCTCTGGGGGCTCCCCCTCTTCCCGGCCCTGCTGCCATCCCTCCTTTCCCTTCCTGGCCCTGCTGCCATCCCTCCTTTCCCTTCCTGGCCCTGCTGCCATCCCTCCTTTCCCTTCCTGGCCCTGCTGCCATCCCTCTTTTCCCTCCTCAGCCCCCAGATTTATTATTCCACGGCAATTGTGCGGGATTGCATTTGAAATCAATTAGCACAGGTACTCGGAGATGAATGTTCGCCCTCGGAAAAAAGGGGATGAAAACATCGCATTTAAATAGAAATCAATTCCCCTTTCATGTATTCCTTCCCGGCTGCTGCCCGAAATTAATAGTTTTTAGATATTTGTACGGGGAGAGGAGAGTCTGCCCTGCCAAGCACTTCCCTCTCCTCCTCCCCAGCTCCAGGCTCTCCCGCCCTCAGCCCTCTGGCAAAAAGGGGCTGTTTGGTTTCCCAGCTGGAATTGCCTCCTCCCTCCTCATCTTTTCGTGACATCATGAGCCGTTTCTCCACGGGAAACCATTGAATTCCAGCACTAATAAACACCAGGGCTGCAGCAAAGGGACCCCAGGAGCTCCAGGATGTGCCATTACCCCGGGCTGGACCTTTAGAGGAAACCTCTTTGCACCAATTACGCTCCCAGGGAGCCCAAAAGGACGACAAGGCAGGGATTGAGGGATTGTCCCTCTGGATCCTGGGGGAATTCCCGAGCATGGGGAGCTCCCAGACCTCCAGCACCCCCAGGCTCCCCTGAAAGGGAGCTGGGCTGGGTGCCCACCTTGGCTCCAGCTCTGGTGCCAAGTGGTGCCACTCAGGCCCAAAGTTTGGGACAAAAGCAAGGGAAAAAAAAACCCCAAAAACCCAAAGCAGCTCTTCTTTTCAGGCAGCGTCCCTGGGTGTCCCTCGCAGCCATGTGCCTCTGTCCCACTGCTCAGACTTTTCCAAAGCCTGAGCCAGAGAAAAAGAAGGAAAAATGGTATTTTTTGCCGAACTTCCCTGGATATGGGGGCCAAATTCCCACGGTTACCTCGAGCAAGGGGTTTTCCCTGGGCTAAAGCACCCGTCAGCAGCCAGTGCCTGACCCTCTCCTGGGGGTACAAGTGACCTGTCCCCTCACCCCCAGCTCTTAATGCCAAGGGTCTTTCCAACCTGCTCACCCGCTGGGGGACCCCCCTTTTAATACCGTAATCATTTCAGTTATTATCCCCTTCAGCCTCCAAAATCTAATCCCAAATTTAAACAAGCATCTGTCCTCCTCATTCACCACAAATTACGGCCCGGGCCCCTCGGCCCTGCCCTGATCCCTTCGAGCTGGTTTTGCCAGCAGTGTTATGATTAATCTCCCCCTCCAATCATTTTTCCCTCCCATCTGTTTTCCAGCAGGAGTCCCGTGCCAAGCCCTGGGCCTGCCTGGCTCTAATCCTGCTGTGCCAGCTCCAGGCACGGGGGAGGCCTCGCAGCCCCCGCCCTCATTCACCTCCCTTTCGTTTTTAGACATTTTCAGACATTTTTTTGACCGTGCCGGTGATTTCTCCCAGAGAAATCAGGTTTCCAGCTCAGCTGCCTGGGTCAGGAATACAAACTGTTCCCAGCCCTCTCCGTTCCTGGCCTCCAGGTATCGATCCCTGGCTCCATTTTCCTCGCTCTCCGCTCGATTCCTGCCGCTGCCTATTTTTGGTTCGCGCTTCCCGCCGGCAGATCCTTCTGGAGCTTTGCTCAGGCTCCCTCTGCTTCTCCTCCCACTGGCACTGCAGCCCCTCCAGCCCTTCCCCAGGTGCCCCTGCCTGGCTCCCACTGGCAGCCCCAGCCCTGCTCCTCTCCCTGTGCCCACAGGCTGCCCCGTGCCGTGGGTTTGGGAGCTCGGGGAGCTCAGATTTAGTTACAGTTCATATTTTAGCCCAGAGATCTAATTCATCTTCTAATGTGACTCCTACTCCCTTTTTATTTTTACATGCAGATAGCTGCAAAAGGTGCAGATTTTCACCTTTCTCCAGGGCTGCAAATCCCAGTTATTAAACCTGTACACACCCATCCCACCACTCTAAAGGCCGGGTTCTGTCTGTGCAGGGGTGTAAATGGAATTTAGGGTGCCCAAACCCCCCGCCCTCCACCCCCTGTGCTGAGGGTGTGCTCCAGTCATTTGTTTCCCTCTTTGATTCCCTAATTCTCCCCTCTCTCCGTGTTATTTGTTACTGGCAGGCTGGGAAATCAATTCAGCTCCGGAGCCGGAGTCTCCGAAGGGCTGTGTGGAAAAGGCTGCCCCTTCCCGGGACAGCGCCTTGACACCAGATAAATCACCGCGGGTTTTTTTGCCAACGTGCCATATTTCAAACTCATAATCAGTCCCCCATCACCCCTCGCCTTCCTTCAGGCATCTCCTTCCCCCTGCCCGTGATTTATGTCCCTGGGTACCGACACCGATCGGACGGTTCTAATCCTCCCTCGTAGAATTTCTCTTGGCTGCATTTCCTTAATTACCCCTTTCCGACCTTCCTTTTCCCCCTCCTTGCCCCTCCTGGGCTTCCTCCTTCTAATTTACAGTGTGGCCGTGGTTTCTGAGCCCCCCCGGAGCTGTGGGGACGTCGGGGGTTTGGGGTGGCACATTGGGGTGGGAGCAGCCCCGTGCCAGGCTGGGGCCGGGCACATCGCTTGGAAAAGCTCCCCAGGGAAGGACATGGGCAGCTGTGCCAACCCCAGCCGGGTTTGGGGAGAGGGAAAGCAGAGCAGTTAACTTTCTGGAGTGGCTGGAACATCTCCCTCATAATTAATAAATGGGGGATGTTTGGCTGCAGCTGATCAATACGGTTGTTAGAGGGCATTGATCGCGGGGGGATCGCTCTTTTTGTGGGTACCATTTTTCACCTCTCCGGAACAAAGGGCTCCCCGGGGGGCTCTCCCAGCCCGCCCCAAACGGCCCACGAGGGAGAGACAATTAATTAATTAATTAACACCCCGAGAGCCTCCGGAGGGGCCGGAGCCTGTGCCAGTTTTGGGGTACAGACGGGTGGGGCCAGGGCAGGACAGGCTGTGCCCCCTCCTGTGCCATCACTTGGAATCCTCGTGCCAGGATCCTTTCCCAAGGAAAGGACCCAAGCTGGCTCAGCTTTTCCATGACAAACCCCGGGAAAGAACCATCCCCTGTTGCAGGCAGTTTATAGGGTGATAATAAGCCTCAAAAAACGCTGGGAAGTGACACTCGACATTCCAGGATTTGCCTTGGGAGATGAAATTTAAAGAGCTTGTTAAGCTGTTTGGGTTTTTTTGGTTTTGTTTTGTCACTCTGGCGGTTTTTTTGGAGTGGTTTGTTTGTTTTTGCTCTGGAAGGAGCTGTTTAGGTCCCGAGGAAACACAAATTCAGTTCAGGGCAGCACTTCAGGCCTCGCTTTCTCCTTGCAGCTCCTGTTCACCCAGGCACCTCAGTCCCTCTGGCTCAGGCAGGGCTGAGCCTGGAAGGGAATGACACGGGAGGGAAGGACACGCTGGGAATGCTCACAGGGACAGAGCAGAGTCTGGACATCACACCTGCAGCGCCTGCCCACAACCTGGGGGATCAATGAACAATTAATTCCTGCCACCACTGGTCTCTCCCAGCCCCTAATTAGCAGCCCTGGCAGTTGTCTGTCAGGCAGGAGCAGGGGCACTCTCTTACCGGTAATTAAGGCTGGATAAACTTGTTTGGAAAAGGCTGGAAGCCTGAACTACCCAGCTGGGAGGCAGGGGGAAAAAAAAATCCCGACAATTAAGACTGAGATCTTTAGAAGAGCTTTTAAATGTCAGAGCTGCCAGCGTTTGGCTCGGGTTAAACGCCCGGATCCCACAAGAATCCAGCCCCAAATTAGGATTTCAGATGTGCAGCGGTTCAGAAATGAAGTGGTTCCTCCGCTTTCCCCTTTCCAGGGAAGGGAGGGTTGCTCCTGGCCCTGAGCACTTCCAGGGGGTGAATCAAGGTGATTACTGATGGCAAGGCCTGTTTTATCTGATCCCAAACCACAAACCAGGATCTCGTCCCCTCGGTGGCATCCTCACCCCTGGAGCAGGGCCAGGCTTCCCTGGCAGCCAGCACGGCCAGTTAGTGCTCGTAATTAACTCCATCCAGCCAAACTCCTGGAAATCCGTCCCAGTTCGGCCGATAAATCCATAAATCTTTGCTCAGTCACTACCTGCAGACCAGGGGGAGTCTCTCTGATTTCCCACTTTCCTCGTGCTGAGTCGAGGATCAGGGATGGGCGGCGGGAGAGACACCAGGGTCCCAGTGTGAGGCACCATTTAAAACGTGGTGGATGGTAAAATTCTGGAGGAGACCAGCCCGTTAGTAGCAGTTTGTTAATGGCAGAGGGCACAGGGAGGCTCACTCAGCTCCTGGTCCCACCTCCCGTGTGTCTTCGCCAATTCCGGGGCCGATTCCCTTCCTAAGGAGGAGCAGGGATGCTCCCGGGCAGGGATGTGGGCAGTGCCATGTGCCCAGCGCAGCCCCGACTCACGTATTTTCCATCCCAGCCGAGGGTACAGTGTCAGCCCACGACCTTTGTCACACCCCAGCGCTTTCTGGGATGCAAATTAGGGCCCTTTTTTTTCCCCCTCTCCCCATCTGGCCAGATCAGACGGACCCTTCCTCGGCCGTCTCGGAAGCCGATATTTATCGTGAGCCCCCCCCCCCCCGCTCCTCTCAGCGGGTGGACAAAGATAATACCGGCATTATGCGCTCAGAAAACGCTTCGGAAAAATTTGGCCAAGTCGGGCGGCAGCTCCGGCGCTGATAACATCTGATAACATCTGATAAAACATCTGATAACATCTGATAACATCTGATAACATCTGATAACATCTGCCTCCGGGACCGCGCCGTGCCGTAAACAGGCCTCGGAAAAAAAAAAAAAATAGCGCCCGCCGCTTCTCGCCGGCAATATCGATTTTTTTTTTTGGTGTTGGAAAGGGTCAAATTCAAATCGCCGGCACAAAGAGAGGCTGCGGCTCGCAGAGAACAAAGTGCGGCGGCGGCGGGAGCGGCTCGGGGACGGGGAAGGGACAGGACAGGGCCAGGACGCGCCTTTCCCATGGGAACAGGCAGCTGCTGCCCGTCCTGCCGGGAGCGTCCTGCCGGGAGCCGCGGGCTCTGCCGAGGGGATGGAGGGGCCCAGAGCCCTCCTCCGCCTCGGTTTGTCCTCGGTCGGACAGAGAGGAGTCCACCCGGGATCTGAATCCCGCTCCCGAGGCTCGGGATGGAGGAGGGAGCGCTGCCCTGGCAGGGAGCTGGTGGCAGTGCCACTCCCCAGCAGAGCCTGTCCTGCTCCTGCGCCTGTCAGGAATCACAACACAGCTAAAAGCCCTTCGGTGCCCTCGGCGGGGGCTCTCAGGATGGGCCAGCATTCCCTGGAGCCTTTGGCAGGAGGATCCCTGGGTGGGATGCAGCAAACACCAGGTTGGTGGGACTGGGAGCGCTCCCATCCCTAAACTGGGAGACCCAGCCCAGCTCCAGCCCTTCCCTGTCCCCCTTCCATAGGCACAGCCCTGGACAAACCCGGTGGAGCACCGAGAACTGTGGAAATCCAAGTTCTGGTCCCTGGGGAATGCCTTGGAAAAGGCTCCCGGGCTAATGGGAAGCAACAGCCTCGGCAGCAGAATGGAAAATGCCCGAGCAGCACCTGCTGAAAGGAGGGGATTGTACCCAAAGAGCCCGGGGCAGCTCCAAATCCCTTCATCCAAACATTATTTATTCACATTCCCCTTGTATGGACTGCAGGGCTTGGAAGAGAGACAGGATCGATCGGGACCGCTCGGAGAGGGGAACCTGGGATGCAGGGCCGGGCTGGAAGGGAGGGGAAAACGGCAGTGGGATCTTGCAAACCAGGATGTGGGACAGGGGGACAGCCGTACCCCAGGGCAGGGATGTGTCCTTGGGTCCTTCAGCCTCCCCTCCCGGTGGGAAGCAGGCTGGGTCCCTGCCCGGAGAACCAGGAGATGATGCTTTTTTGTGGTCGCACGCAGGAGGGAGCTGGAGCCTTTGAAGGGGAAAAACAAACGTCTTTCCCACTCAATTAAACGTAACCAAAGGCTCTGGAAAAGCAAATGGGCTCCATTTACGGCTCGGGGATGGCGGGAGGTCGGACAACCCAACCGGCTGCGGTCGCCGCAGCGAACTCCTCCCCGGGATATTTCCCAGGGACGCACGTGAGCAGAGGGGAAGGTCAATCCTTCAGCTCCACAAAGCAAACCCCAGGCAAGGTCTCCCCAAACCCCCGGCGCTGCCTGAGCCGCTCCCAAATCCATCTCCCGGCTCGTTGTTCTGCCGGGCAATTTGTCATCGGGCGGGAATCCGCGGCAGCATTTTAATGTGAGGAGCTCCCGACTCTCCGTTTCTCTTCTCCCCCCCCCCCCCGAAGAAAAATAGCTTAATTTCTGCAGTTTGATAGATTTTCCTGAGCCTTCAAAAGGTAGAGAGAGAGAGGCTCTTGAAAATCGGTCGTTGAACTATCCACAGGCATTTTATAATGGCCGTAAATAGGCCTGTGCTGAATAGCTCTCCAGGCATCGCCTTGAATGGTGTCCTTGACACTGTTATTATTATCCCCACGGAAAAAGAGAAATAAAAAAGGGGAAAAAAGAAAGGAAACAGAAAGTCTGGGAGCCTCTCCAGGCCGCAGCCGGTGCCTCTCTGGGCTGCAGGAGCTGAGCTGCCCCCGCCGGATCCGCGCCCCCGGAATTGCCAGAAATTCCGTGGAATTTCCCGCCTAAAACAAAGGGATGCACACGCGAAATGTTGGGAACTTTGGAGCAAACGAAGGGCAAGAAGTTGGGGGGGATTTATTTGCTGTCTTTTGGCCCCTTTGCCCACCTAAATCCTCGGTTGCTTTCCATCAGGGAACGTGTTTGTGTAACTCCCATGTTCTGGTGTCCCATTGCTCTTTGCTGATGAACCCCCAGCTTTGGGGGGGGGTTATTTTTCAGGACAACCATTCCCAGCATCCCAACACATCTCCATGGAGCAGCTGCGAGGTGTTTCCAGCTCCAAACCCCATCCTGACCCTCCTCCACTGCATCTCCCACCTTTCCCCCTGGACCTGTCCTCTTCCCCCTCAGATCCCGTGGGATTACGTCACGAGAGACGCCGCGGAAAAGCTCCGGGTTAATCAGCACGAGCAATTTTCTCGGCATAAATAAGGTGCTGCCTTCATTTCTTGAAAGCCACTTTTGATTTTTTCAGCCCCCTCACGAGGCAAAAATAGCACGTCCTAGAAATGTCAGCGGCACGGATGGATTTCTCTCCCTGGAAAACGAGCCACGGAGCAGCCTCGGAGCCCTTCCCGGGCAGGGATGCTCTGCCAGGGGGTGGGTTTGGGCTGGGAGAGACCTTAAAGCTCATCTTGTTCCACGGCAGGGACACTTCCCACCAGCCCAGGTTGCTCCAAGCCCCGTCCGACCCGGCCTTCGACACTTCCAGGGATCCAGGGGCAGCCACAGCTTCTCTGGGCAGCCTGTGCCAGGGCCTGCAACTTGTCTGTCCCCTCCCTCTCCCTGATTCTCACACCAGCACTCGGGAGTGGCTTTTCCCTCCTGGCAGCGCCGCCCCCGCCCCTTCCCGGCACCGCCAGCGCTAATTGCTCCCGGTTCGTTAGTGAGCGACAGCCTCCCTCCCTCACCCCCTCCCGGGGGCTCCAGAGCTGCCTTTCCTGGAAGTGTTTCCTCCCCGGGCCGCTGCGTTTCCGCATCCATCCATAATTGATGCCAGGCTGGGATTTCTTGCCCCGCCGGCAGGACCCGAGCCGGGATTTGCTGTGGAGCCAGGATGGAGCACGGCCCGTGGGATCCCACCCTCGTGGGTGGTTTCAGGGATGTGGGTGACAGGGATGGGATGGAAACCTGCCCTCCCATGTGCTCGTTAGCAGGGATGAGCTTCCCCCCGAGGTGTCCAAGTGCTGTTCCAGTGCCGGAGTCTCCCTCGCCCTTCCCAAACACCTCAGCCCCACCCCACCTCGGGCAGGTGCCCCTGGGGATGAATTTTCAGCTCTGCCTTGCTGGGAAACCTAAAACCCCCCCATGAAACCCTCTCTGTCACGCCCCAGCCCACCCCACAGTTACATAATTCCCAGCAGGAGCGAGCGCTCCGAGTTTTTAAGCCGCCGGTTAATTGTCTCCCTCCTCCCCAGCGGCGCGGAACAGACACGGAATGAATCCCACAAAACCACAGCTGACAGGGTTTTAAAAAATCTGTTCTCCTGCAAGGAACTGCGGGAAGGATGGGTGATTAATGAAGACTAGGGGAAAAAAAGGTTTTATCCAGCAGATTAATTTCCACGGGTGTTTAAATCCTTGGCAGAGCCGGACAAGGTGGAGATTTAAGGGCCCTTCCCACCCAAACCATTCCAGGATCCCGTGATTCTCCAACCTCCCCCTGCAGCCAGTGTTCCAGGAGCAGGTGGACAGTTTGGAAAATGGGAGATCTGGGCAAATTGACCCTGTGAGGAGCAATCACAGCTCCACTTCCCATTTCCCAGGGCAAACCTTCCCCCGGGACCGACCCTCAGTTTTCCCCATTTTCCAAGCGGATGCACTTGATGGGAACTCATCTCCTGGATCCCTGGGGTGGGACACGGCCCCGCTGGATCCCTGCATCCATTCCCAGATTGGATTTGGGCTCTGCTCTGGTTTGTTCCCAGCAGCACCATCCCTGAGTTTGTTCCTGCAATGAAGTGGATTTTAACCCATTTTCTGTCTGAAACCCATTTTTTTAATAAAAAAAGCCCAATTTAAACTGGTCGGACGTGCAGATTCCGGCGTCGTTCCCACACCGGAAGCCTCGGTTTCCTTTCCCTGTGCTGAACACCGGGAGTGAGTAAACGCCTGTTTAAAGTTATTTACATCAATAAATAAATATTTACCCCCATTTGAAGCCGCTCGAGCCCTGGGCAAACAGGTTCCAATTTACCAAAAAAATCAATTAAACCCCCGCGTCCTAATGCGCCGACGTTCCCGGAGACGTCGCTCCCGCCTCGCATTCCGAGCCCCAAATCAGCATTCCAAAAGCTCGGCTGTGCTGAAAGAGCAGAAAGTTTCACCTTTTAATTTTTCATAGGGGATTAATTTTTAATTTCCCGACATCAGAGAGACAGAGAGAGGGAGAGAGAGGGGGGAAGTTCCCCAGGAGCCTCTCCCGCTTCAAAGCGCGCTCCAGGCAACCGCTGCGGCCAGGGCCAATTTATCACACCCGAGGCTCTGCTCCATGGGGTCTTTTTTCCTGATTTTTTTCCTCGTTCAGACAAAAGTCTGAACGCTGGGGAAGTTTTCTGAAAAGTGGGACCAGCCTCGCCCAAACCCACCTCGGAGTGTCAGGGTTCAAAACGACTCCGCTCCCCTCCCTCTCCCCGCGCCGCCGGCTCGTCCCGGCCCTGTCAGAACGCATCCTGTAGTTAGAGCTTGGAAAGATTTCCCTCCTGGCTCCCAAGGATTGATTTTTCCAAGGCTCAGCAGCTGAAGGAGAGCAGAGGGTTCTCCGGGCGCTGCTGCCTCTGCCCCTTCCCTCCCTGGATCCTCCCGGGAATGCCGGAGCCATGGGGGTCGAACACATCCACGTGCTCTGGAAGTGGAGGATTCCCACAATTCCTGCTCTCCTTCCTGCCTGTTTCCAAAGGGAATTACTGACACCCAGGAAAACCAACAGGTTTCAGTCCAGTTTTATTCCACGAGCATATTTACACCGGGAATTTGAATCCACACGCAGGGAGGGGAGCGGATTCCCGGAGGAGCAGCCCCTGGATTCGCTCACACGGTGACTCCCGTCACCCCCCTCTCATCCAGGTGTCACCTTTGGCCTGGGAACTGCCAGGGAAAGCCACGGACACCTCTACACTCACAAACACAGCATGGATACGGCACGGGAAGCTCACACTGGAATGACAGGGGCGGGAATATCCGCTGGGAATATTCCCAGCAGTTTGTGTTCAACATTCCTAATGTCCTGCTTTGGAATGGGATTTCAAACAGCAGACAGATATGGAGCTGCTGGGCTGCAAATCTCACCTGAGCACTGCACAAGGAAATAAATGCATTTTATCCTTAGAAGCCATTTGAGGAATTAATTTCTTCCTTTTGGATTCTCCAAGTACCGTTTTTAGTTTAACATGTAGGGCCAAGCTCTGCAGCCAAGGAAAAGCTGGACAAACACACAATTAAGAGAGAATCTTCTCTTGCCCGTGAGCAGAAACCAGCAGATTTCACACTAAATATTCCACAAAATGAAGATATGTAAGAAGGAAACACAGTCACAGCCAGTGTAACACAGGAATATTCCTACTGATGGAAATGTTTCAGTCTATCCAGTCAATAATTTGTTTTTTCCATAGTTTTGATCATTTTTCCAGCCCCAAATGGCTCCTCTTTGTCCTTTATTTAAATAAATACCTGCACTGGCAGCAAAAACCACCTTTATATATAAATACTCCTTTTTTCCAAGTTTGCTGTTCCACTGAAAGGGCTTTTTAAATTATTTATATACACTATTATTTTTTCCTTCCGGCCTGGGCGCAGCAGCACTTCCCAAATCCCTCGGAAACGGAGACTTGATCCCAAATTCCAGCCCTCCCCATTCCCAGGCTCTGGGCTGTGTCACCCACCAGCATTCCGGGAGAAAATCCATGTAAACAAGGAGCTGTTGTGGTAAACACTGACATTCTGGGAGGCTCCAGAGGGAACAGGGGTGGGATGACATCCATGAGGAGGAGCCAGGCTCGGGATGAGGTGCTGCTGATCCCGCTCCGCCGGCTCTTCCCGCCGGCATCTGCTTCCTCCTGCACGCCAGGGAAAAACAGTGTCAGCTGCCAGTGGGATGAGATGAGAGGATCCCTCGGAATCACAGGGATCCCCTCAGATCCCGGCTGAGCCCCTCAGAGCCAGGGAGGATTCCCTCAGATCCCAGCTGAGCTGGGCAGGATTCCCTCAGATCCTGGCTGAGCCCCTCAGAGATGTGTGGGAATCCTCCAGAGTCTGAATTCCCTCACAGCCGGACAGGATTCCCTCAGATCCTGTCTGAGTCCCCCATATCCTGGCTGAGCCCCTCAGAGCCGGGCAGGAACCCCTCAGATCCTGGCTGAGCCCGTCAGAGCCGGGTAGGAACCCCTCAGATCCCGGCTGAGCCCCTTAGAGCCGGGCAGGAACCCCTCAGATCCCAGCTGAGCCCCTCAGAGCCCGGCAGGAACCCCTCAGATCCCGGCTGAGCCCCTCAGAGCCGGGTAGGAACCCCTCAGATCCTGGCTGAGCCCCTCAGATCCTGCCTGAGCCCCTCAGAGCCGGGCAGGAACCCCTCAGATCCCAGTTGAGC
>NW_020885046.1:28819-32699 GCF_003945725.1 Corapipo altera
CTGAGCCCCTCAGAGCCGGGCAGGAACCCCTCAGATCCCCACCGAGCCCCGCCCTCGGCGCTCCCCTCACGCGACGCCCACAGCGAGGGGCAGGAGCGCCCGGATTTCAGGGAAGCTCCCTGATTTTCGGGAAGGCCCCACCTAGACCATGAAGCGGTGCTCCTTGCCGTCGTGGGCCATGAGGATGACGTGGCGGTTGGAGGTCCAGATGAGGCGGGCGAGGCGCAGGGCGTTGTGGGAGCCGGGCGAGGCCGGCTGCACCGGCGGCACCTGGTAGGTCTTGATGCAGCGCAGCTGCGGCGCCGAGTTCAGCATCCCGATGCTCCCCAGCAGGGACGTGTTCATCTGCACGACACACACACCTTCCTGGGGCTGCCAGGCACGCCTGGAGCTCATCCCAAACTTCCATGGCCCTGGGACCACCATGACCGGGCCCAGCCGAGAGGCTGCTCAGAAGGATCATGGAAGGTTTGGCTCGGAAGGGACCTAAAGGATCATCTTGTTCCAGTCCTTTCCACCAGACCCGGTTGCTCCAAGCCTGGCCCTGAACCCTTCCAGCCCCATCCCACCCGGCCTCAAACGCTCCCAGAGATCTCCTGAGTTCTGCCCTTTGGAAAACAGGCCCAAAGCTGCTGATTCCTCTTTCTCTTTAAAAATCCAGGGAAAGAGGAATCGGCAGCATTGGGCCTTTCTCCCCACCCCAGGAGACCTTGGCAAAGCCCAGGATATTTCAGGGGTGCTATTGCTGCTGAATCCTGAGCGGTCCCAGGTCGGAGCCGTCCCTTTTTCCCGGCTCTCCCCGTGTCACGGGGTGTAAATCACGGCCCCCGGAGCCGACATCGCCACCATTTAAATCATCCTGAGTAATAACCCTTTTAAGATGACTAATGCCCCCGATTTCCCTGCATTAATAATCGTGCCAAGCGCGGGACACGGAAGGGAAGAATCTGAAAACTAAATGTGGAGGGTGTTTAACTCTTCGTGTTTGGCTCGGAAGGGTTTTTAAGGATCATCTCTTCCACCAGCCCAGGTTGCTCCAAGCCCCATCCAGCTTTGATCTTCTCTCCCTCGGGATTTTTTCCCCAAGTTCCCGAAGGAAGGAGGGCTGGGATGTGTCCTCACCTGCCAGAAGGAGAGGTGGCTGTCGGAGTTGGAGTAGGTGGCGAGGTACCGGCCGTCAGGGGCGAAAGCCACAGCGGTGATGGGGCCTTTGTGGCCATGGATGGTCTGGGAAAGGGGGAGAGAGAGAGAGAGAACAGGGATGTGGGAGGGGTGTCTGCTCAGGGTTAAACACCAGCACAACTCCTCGGGAGCATCCTGAAGGCTGCTCGGCCCATAAAATCATCCCATGCCAAATCCAGTTTTTAAACCAGATAATTTGGCAGGATTATGAACATGGAGGAGTCTTTAACAGGGATTTTTAAAAACGGAAGTCCTGGACTCCCCCACGAGCTCCTCTCCTGCAGAAAAGGTCCCAAAGCCCCAAATATGTATTAAATCTTAGTGGCCACAGGAATTTCTCACTGAAAATCCCCTTTTCTCTTGGATCAGCAGTAGGAAAACCCCATTATCAGGGCTCCTGTGCCCATCCCAGATTTATTGAAGGATGAAGACTTGCTGATATATTCAGAACTCATGCAAATATTCATTTCTCCCTCCTGGCAAAGGTGGGTGAAGCCCAAATCTCCCTCCTGGATGGAATCAAACCCATTAATGAGCTGCTCCCGTGTTTAGCCCCATCCCACCCTTTTAGCACGGAACACTTGTCAATAAAACAGGTCTGGGGGAGACAAAGGTAGAAAAATCAATCCCCACAAGTAAAAGTTTAAAAGAGAAATCTCATTTTTTAAAAGAAATTTATGGGCAATATCTCTTAGCTTACCCCAGTTTCAGCAACTTTATTAATTTAAATCTCTATGTCAGTTCCAGGAATAATCCCATTTCAGGGCTGAGGAAACATCAATATTTATATCTTTAAATTCATTTTTGTTTTTGCCTTGGACTAGCCCAGGGATTGGGCAGATCCATATGGATCCCTTCCAACTCGGGACACTGGGATTTATTTTAAACCTGAGGCAGATGGGATTTGCTTCTTAATACCAGGTTTTCCTGCCTCACCTGGATTTGGGAATGCAGGATAAACACCTTCAAACCACCACATTCCAGGACAGCATCTTTCATTCCCTAATTAAACTTCATTAAAAAGCAGTTTTTGCTTTGAAATAAACCCCCCAAATAACTCGTGTTTCTCTTTAATCTTCCCCTGCAAATGGCTGAGGTTTTAGATACAAAAATTACAAGTATTCTCTGAAAGGCAGCTCTAAATATTAATGACAGATCCCCGAGATTTAAATCAATAAAAATGGAATATTTCAAAGCCTCTCCTTACAGATCCAAATACATTCCTGAAGGAAAAGGAGATAATTAAACAGAGGAACTAAGTGGGGGGTTTTGGGGCCAGACTCTGTTACCCAGCAGGAATTTATCTGACAGGACTTGAAATAATAATTCTACGGATCCCAAATTTCAGGCCAATGAGAGGAACATGAGGAAAAGCCCCCCCAAAATGTGAGTTAATTCTTCTGGATCATCACAATTAAAATGAATGAATGAAATAATTAAAATATTATTAAGGAACTTTCAGAGATGAATATTTTCCCAGAATTCCAAAACCGACAACCACCAGGTATCCTAAAATCCAGTTAGCTGGATCACACTAATTTAGGGTTTAATTTGACATGAAATAGCAGAATATCAATATTTTCCTGGGTTGCTGCACCCCTAAATACAGGATTTTTAATTGTGTGCTGATAATTAGGAACTTGATGCAAAAGATTAATAATTCGGTTGGAATTTAATATTCTTTCAATATTTAAATGGGCCAATGACATTCAATGACTTTGAATTTTCTTGTTATTCCCAGAAACTTCACCCTGAGCGTAAACTGAACCCGACTGGACATTTTAAGCGGTTTATTTTGGGGATAAAAATTGCCATTTGTGTTTAAACCATGCGGGGTTTAACGGTGGCAAAACAAAAGCCGCGTTTTCCAGGCCCTCGGAGCCGTTTTGCTGATTCCCCGCGAGCCATCAATTATCTTTATCAAATCCCAGGATCTCATCTCAGCCCCTGATCAAGATGGAGCCTTATTTTCGCGGGATGCGGCGCTATCCGGACATCAAGGCCGGAGCGGAGGGAAAAGCCGGGAAGGGAGGGATCAATAATCATCAGCAGCTCCGAGCGGTTGGGAGGTGGAAGGTGCTGATGGAAGTTCGACCTCTTTTTTTTTTTTTTGGGAAGCTGATAAAGTTTAACCTTTGCAATCCCTGAGAGCCAGGACTCGGCTCTGTGGGAGTGCTCCAAACCCTGCTGGAATGGTGGGAATCCCCTCTGGGATTGAGCACGGAACACCCACAGAGCCGTTCCCACCACATCCCGTCGGATTCCGACAGGGAGAACGAGGTTCGGTTCTAAAGCTGGGCCTAAGCTCAGCCTAAAAGTGACAACCTGGGGGCTGCTCCCCACACCATCTACCCGGGAAATCCTCCTCCAGAGCCTTCATCTCCTGTCATCCGCCTCGGAATCCGCGTTTTTAAAGGATTAGAAATATTCCAAAAATGGAAAATGCTACATGGATTCAACAGCAAATATCAGAGATATTTATATTCCAAATTATGCCGATGCTCAGCTGGTTTTTTAAGGAATTCTGAGCCTTGGATTTCCTAGAATATGTGAGGGGGAAAACATGAGGGGGGAAAAACATGAGGGAGGAAAATGGGGAGGGAAAAAGGTGAGGGGGAGAAAAAGGTGAGGGGGGAAAAAGGTGAGGGGGGAAAAAGGTGAGGGGGGAAAAAAGGTGAGGGGGGAAAAAAGGTGAGGG
>NW_020885046.1:32709-36166 GCF_003945725.1 Corapipo altera
TGAGGGGGGGAAAAAGGTGAGGGGGGGAAAAAGGTGAGGGGGGAAAACATGAGGGGGGAAAATGTGAGAGGGAAAAATGTGAGGGGGGAAATGGTGAGGGGGGAAAAATGTGAGGGGGAAAAAACATGAGGGGGGAATCCAGTGGATTCCAGGCTCAGGGCATGGATCCCCTTTGGAATTTTGGAGGCCAAACCCACCTCCAAAGCTGCTCCTAGAGGGAAAAGCTCTGGTTGTGGCCGGGCTGGCTTCCAGAGGCACGGAGCAATCAGCGGGGTTGGTTTATTAGGAGTGTCATGGAGACGGTGTGAAAAATCCAGGGCCATGGGCTCCGGGTCAATACGGCTCCCGAGCTGGAGATAATCAACAGCCCGGCCCTGGGAGCTCTGGGAGCTGCCAGCGGCTGAAGGGCAGATCAATACCGGCACGGGAAGGGCGCCGCATCCCGAAAATCCCGCGGAATTTGGGAACACAGTTTACTGATAAGAGTAAATTTTACTGGCAAAAGCCCTGTGCTGGTGAAACATTGGTTTACTATTTGTGAAAAAGGGGGTTTCTTGCTATCCATCATCCTATTCCATGTCATTCCTCACTGGGTTCCTAAATCAGCCTTTCCTTAAAAACCAAATAAAAATTCACTGGAAGGGAAAAAAATCCAAACAACCAAAAAATGGTTTTCAGGAAACCACTGATTTTTTTTTTTTTTTTTAACCTTTGAAATAAAAGGAAATTAAAATCCTGAGCTTTTCTCCCCTGACACAAATTTTTCAGCCTCATGTTATTCCACATCTTCTGAGCAGCCCCAAAAAATCTGCAGCTGCGAGAAATAACTTAAAAAACCTGGATTTGGAAGCAGGAATCTGCATCCAATAGATGGCATTATGGAATCCAATAGATTCCATAATTTACCTGGAATTCACTGAATGTTTTTATCTCATGAATAATAATAATTAAAGCTGCAAAGGACCTGCCCTAATTATCCCGGAAGTCTTTTCAGTGCCCTCCAGCTCTGTTTTCCAGTGGAAGCTCACTATGGAAAGTGAGGAAACCAATGAATATTCCCCACCATGGAGTGAACCATCTTGGAATTTTGGGGAAATAACCCCTGGGCTTTCAGATCAGCTCCAGGTTTTCCGACTAATCCAGCGGGACCCCATCATTCCCAGTAGGACTCTACACCCCTTAAGTCCTTCATTAAACTACTGATCCCCCCGGTGTTATCCATAATATTCCAGCGGCTCGGCACTTCCCTGGATGCAGAGCTCGCTGCTTCCAGGAGCTCCCAGGTTTTATTTTCCGGGAAGGAATTCCCGGTGATTTCTTTTACCTGGCACTTGCCGGTGCGGATGTCGTAGAGCGCCACGGATCCGTGCCGGGCTCCCACGGCGATCCGGTGACTCCGCTCGTAATAACTGACCATGTAGAACCTGCAGGGGACAGGGAAACCACAGGAAAATCCAGTTGGGATGCCACTGGATAATTAAGGAAGGGTTGGAGCAGGGATGGGATTTAGGAATCTGCCCGCTGCCGGTTTAATACCCGGCATTCCACAAAAACACCTGATTTTGACCTGTTACCATGGAGCCCGATTGAACTCTCAGACTGATTTATTTTTCATACAGAACGTTGGGAATAATCCATGGGATAACCACCCGCATGCCCATGTGTGATCCACACTTTGTAAGCTGGAAGTCAAATGGTTAAATGACAATCCAACCCTTCAGGGCATTTCCCGGGAGAATCAAATGGGGAAAAGAAGGGAAGCGGAAAGAAAAATCTGCCAACTCATCAATTTTTGATGGGCATACAGAAAAAAAAAAAGGCATTCCCTAATCCAAGAATATCCTCAGGGTGAAGCCTGGCATTGTCCTCAGTGCCCGGTGTGAGCGTGTGGGAGCAGCTGGAATTCCAATCGCTGCAAAATCCAAGGAATTTCCACACCTGGAAAGCCAAGAGCGTCCAATTCCTTATTGCATATTGAAATCCTTGGGGATATCCCTGTGCCTTCCCTCACAAAGGCAGGGAAAACACCGACTGCACTTCCGACTGCAACTGGAATTCTACAGGGAAATCTTCCTACACCAAAATCCGCAAGAAATCTCTGGAATTGATCCCTAAAAACATGTGCCGAACAACCAATCTCCCAGTGATTTATCTCCCCATTCCTCAGCATTCCCAGTGTGCCATAGCAACTGCTCGCTCCTCCGGCGTGGGATGGGAGAAAACCGGGATGGAATGTGGGGAAAAAAACCATCAGGAATAAAAAGGAAGGAAGAAAATCCCTGGGTTTCGTGCAGGAAAAAGGGGAAAGCACTTCCGTTTGGAATCTCTCCAGAGATTCCCCCCCCGTTTTCTACAACCTGATGGCAATTTTCCCTGGGCTCAACAATCCCATCAGTGGGTGCTGGATCATTTTTATCCCAGCTATAAACAGGAAATATTACAGGTAATTACCAAGATTTTTAAAAATACTGCAGAGCTATAAATATACAACAGGAATAGGAAGGGTTTTTGCACTAATTCCCACTTATCCCTGCTTTTATGCTTTAAGGAAAGCCTTTTAAAGCATCATCACCTCCATCAGCATCCAAGCTGGCAACAGGAGGACTGTTCTTTTCCTTGAAACTATTTAATATTTTAATAGCTGATTAAATTAGAACGTTAACGGCCGACGGGTGATTATTGGAATTTATTGGTTAAAGAGGAGAACTGGGATATTTATCCAAGTTTAAAGACACTGGAAATGTGCCCGTTTGATAAATCACGTTTGACTCTTGTTTGACGGGCTCAGTGTCACCTAAAGGACCATTTCACATCCTGCTGGTGGTCCCAGCATTCCCTGAGGAAGGGCTTACCTGCAGATGGCCGGAAAACATTCCTGAAGGCCCTTTTTCTTCACTAAAGATCCTTCCAGGCAATACATGATGATGTCCATCACCTCGGAAACAACAATTCAAATCAGCTGGACAATATTTTCCGTTTCATAATTAAAGCTGTGAAGCTTTAATTCCACCAGTTCCACCTCCTGCCACCTTTCAGCAGAGCAGGTCACTCCAAGCCCTGTCCAACCTTCTCCTGGTCAGGGTTCACTCACCTCCACCAGCAGGTCCACGACGTCCGTGGGCATCTTGTCGATGAGGATCTCGATGACGCGCAGGATCTCGCCCTTGGCCCGGGCCAGGGTGGTGGTGTGGATGTTCTGCTGCGACTGCGTGTTGGCCGCCAGCGCCGTGTGCCGGTGCACCTGCCGAGAGCGGGGACGCGCCGTCGGAATCGCCGCCATCGGAAAAGACCCCCCCCGGGTCGTCCAGCCTACACCAACCCCCTCATCCTCCAAACCCCATGGAAAAACCTCCATTCCATTAGCCTTCCTACTCAGAGGGTCATGTGTGCACTGCTTGAAGCAAGCAGGGTTTTCCACAGATCTGGAAACTTTCTGCGACGCTCTGGAAAGTTCTAC